>NC_022023.1:3333650-3374327 GCF_000317375.1 Microtus ochrogaster
CTGTCCCTACCTCTGGAGGTCCTCTCTGGTTGGAGCAGAAAGAATGGCTGTCCCTACCTCTGGAGGTCCTCTCTGGTTGGAGCAGAAAGAATGGCCTGTCCCTGTTATTCCTTTGCAGAACTACAGTTCCCAGCGTTCTCCTGGACACGGACATATTCCCAGAAGCCTTTGTATTCCCCGTTAAAAAGTGAGAGCCGCCAAGCGCTCTCCCCTTCCCCCTTTTTCTCTCCCCACCTCCCCTGCTGTATCTGCTTACCTTTTCCTGTTTGTTGTTACCCCTCCCCCATTAAAAGTGAACCCATATGGGATCACTGCGTCTGTGTCTTCTTCCTCGCATAATGTCTTTACCCTCTAACCCGCAGACAAGAAAGCCAGCCAGGAATTAAGAACAAGAGTCCCTACCTCTGGAGGTCCTCTCTGTTTGTTGCCTCTTCTGGCATGTTCCCTCCCACGATCTCCTCCCACTTAGTTTGCGAAGCATCCTCCATCCCAATTCTTGCTTCCTTATTATGTGAACGAGTATTTATTAACCACCTTCTAGAAGTTGTGTTTAATGCTACGTGCAAGTTCTTCGGCCGCAGTTGAGAGAACAAGGACAGGACCCTGCCATTTGCCTCGAGTTCACGGTCTGATGGAAGATGTGAGTCTGCAGACATGAGGAGGCTAGATGGAAGGGAGCCCTGGGGATACAAAGGACGCCCTCCTCGAACCAGGATTCACAGAGAAGTGAGGTACTGGAAGGTGAGCCTGGCGTGTCTGTGAATTGTTGATAAATGCTCGTGACCCCCCAGGCACAAGAATACTTTTTACCATTTCTTAGTTCATTATCTTGCCTCTGTGTCACCTAAATAGCTTTGTAAGACTTTAAGACTTAGGCAGGTGGTGGCTCACGCACGCTTTTAATCCCAGCACTAGGGAGGCAGAGGCAGGTGGATCTCGGAGAGTTTGAGACCAGCCTGGTCTACAGAGTGAGTTCCTAGACAGGCAGAACGGTTACACCGAAAACAAAAGACAAAACCGAAAAGGACCCATCCTTTCATATCTGCATAGCTCATCTCCATACTCAGAATCCAACCCTTCTTTATTAAACAATACAGCCAGTTATAGCCCACATGTAGTGCAAGACAAAGCATCCAGGCTGCTAGTGTCAGACTTCACAGGGTCATGTGACTGACAGAAAGAATTACGAGACCTCACACACCCCCAGTGTCAGTCGGCTGACTGGGACCGCTCTCCAACCCAGCCTCAATCATCAGTTAACAACGCAGCAAGATTGAACACTAATTTTGCAGACATTAAAATTTACCAAAAAAAAAAAACGCTATTAGAAATTTCTTCCCAAATATTGTGCTCATGTTGCTAATTCTGTTTTAATATTAGCTATCTCATTTGGAAATTATATCTCAATAATGAAAAGGTTATCTCTGCTGTAAGATAAATAATGAGAAAGACTCACTGGCTTCGACTTGATCGTTTGAATTTCTGCCACTGGAGCTGTGGTCTCAATTACGACCCAACAAACTGATTAAATATCAGCCAAGCATGAACAATAGCTTGCAGCTCAGATTCTTCCTCCCTACCTCATCCCTGAAAGTATTTGAACCTTAGAATATAAATGGGAATTTCCCTCACATAAGAAAGGCAACAACAAAATCTCTTGCATTTTGGGCCCTGCTGCTGACTGTCTGTCACTGGCAATGTTCAGATTGCTCGGATGGGCCTTTTTCTTCTCTGAAATCAAAGATCTAAGATGCAAATAAATAAATACGTTAAAACAAAACAAAACAAACCAAAAAAAAAAAACCCAACATTTGGTCCATCAAGATGATTCAGTGGGTAAAAGTGCTTGCTGCCTGACAACCTGAGTTCAATCCCTAGAAGCTGCATGGTAGAGAGAGCCATCCCTTCAAGTTGGCCTCTGAGCTCCATATGACATGTGCAGACCATCCACAAAATGAAAACAAACTTAAAAATGAAGAAGCATTTTAGATCTAAGAAGAAAGGGACTCTTAGTTCTGCTCAGGACTTTCTGCACCAGTGACCTCTCTTCCCTGCTCAACTCTTTAGTTCTGCTCCACAAACATCCCTGGGCTCCTATGCTATGCCAAGAACCCCAAGCTCATTCTGCAGGGGAAGAAAACCTGCCATTGCCGAGCCCAGGCCTGCTCCTTGGGGCTCTTGCGATGCTCTCCATGGCTGCATGCCTGTGTTACTGCACAATGTGCCTCAAGGATACAGTCTGTGTCTTTCATTGCTGCATCTTGTTGCACCCACCCAGAGCTTGGCACCCAACACATGCTCACCCATTGTTTGATGCGTATTAACAAATTAACTGAAATTTTATACACCCTTTTTTAAAAACACAATCCTCAGAGCAATCTTCAACACAGTCTCGTCCCCCTAATCTGCATTTTCAAGTCCCCTCCCAAGAACAGGAGCTTCTGAAGACCGGGGCCTTCATGATTCCCTTGTGGTCCAGGCAGCTTCTGTCACATGGCCATGACTCCTGCAGTTGTTCCTCTTATATACAAGGCTGGGGAAGACATGACTCAGGCTCACGCAGATTCTGAGAATGAGGCACACACGCACCTGGAGATCACCCCAGACAGGCAGAATTAGCTGTGGTATTTACATGGTAATACCAGTCCACCGTTGGTTAATGACCGCTCCCGCGGCAGGGGGTGTTTGTTCTATACAGCACCTGATCTACACTAGAAAATGACTTGGGGAGGGGAGGAGTTGAGCCAGAATTGGGGTTGGCTGCATTGCCACCCTCAGAGAGTATGAATTGGATACATACTCACACCTTGAGATGAAGTCTGAGTAGATCATGACATGAGAAACCCCAGACCAAAGGGGGAAGTGTAGGCTTTGAACTATGATGGTGCACCTGAAGAACAAGACACAAGAGTTCCCTAAGCTGCTCATCATACTCTAGTATTCCACAGATGTGTGTATAGGTTCCCTAAACTTCTCATCATGTGTTCTATCATGCCATAGACTCGTGCATTCTCCTGGCTTAAAATCTCTTTAATTACATTTATTTGTGCCTCCTCCACATCTCTCTGTTTGCCATGGGGTGTGTATGTTGGTGTCAGAACAATTTCCAGAAGTCGCTTCCCTCTCTCCTCCGTGTGGGTCCTGGGGCTCTACCGCAGGTCATGAGGTTTGGCATCAAGCGGCCTTGCTCACTGAGACATCTGGCCAGTTCCTGCTGGCATTTGTGGTGCAGGGTATTCCCAAAGGAAAATTCCCTGCGTCTTTGGGTTGAGCAAGTAAAAGATCGTGTGAGAAGCATGACAGTGGGTGCTGAGCTGTAGCCAACCGGTTTGGCGCAATCATTCTTACACGAAAGCAACTTTGCAGAGACCAAGAGGTCTTGAGGGGCGAGATAAGCCAGGGAGCAGAGGCAGACAGGCCGGACACTGATAGGAAGTGCCAGGGAGCCCCAGGAACAGTGCCGACTTTCACCAATTATCTGACACTTCACTCGTCACCTGTTTTGTGCCAGGCACTCTGTCACCCTCACATGCGTTTATCTCAGTGAATCTTCACAGTCACCCTGGAAGACGTCGTAAAAACATCATTTTGCCTGTGAAGTGACTGAAGCCCTAAAACCTCAACAGTAAACTGCAAACCAAGGCGGGACTGTGAGTCTGTTACAGTCTGTTACTCGTTGTGTGACCCTACGGTGGTGCCCCGCTCACTTATGGCTGTTCCTTCACAGCCTTTCAAAGGATGCGAAACTGGGCTCAGCTAGGCAGTCAGCATCTCCTGCAAAGGATCTTCGTGCTGAGTTGTGATTAAAGCAAACAAGGTAATCAGTTCCAGGACCAGAGGGAGGGCGGGCGCTCACCCCCATGCATGCCTCTCTTCACCAGACCCTGGAAACCTTTCAGCATGACAGTGGCTGCAGCAATTACCCCTTAGACCACAGAAGAAAGGGGTCCTGTCTGGAAAGGCAATTATTTCAGAATAAAAGGTTTGAAAAAGACAGATGCCACAAAAGGAAGGGTTTTGTTTTTCTGAAAGTGATATTTCCAGTAATGGTGAAGACTAGCTTTGATCGTGGTCTATAAAGCTTTGTAAAAAAAAAAAAAAATGATGGGGATGATGAGGATCACAAAGAGGGTGGTGATGCTGCACATCCTAAGAGCATGATGATGAAGATGATAATGGTGATGATGAGGAGGAGGGTGGGGACAATGTGTCTTTCCCAAGCACTTAGACAGGCCGATTGTTATGGGCACTTCAGACATACTTTGCGGTCATCATAGTAACCGTGAATCGGGGACAAGTGTTTCTATATAACACACAGGAAACGAACACTCAGAGAAACGAAGTCACGGCCCAAAGCATGCACCCATAACCACTTACCCAACAAACGCCCTTTATTTACTCTTCCATTTGCTCATTCACTTCTAGAAATCCATTCATGTATTCAGCAAACACCAATTTCGGGTCTACCTACTGCAGCTACAAGACCCTTCTAATTTCCATGTGTCAAGGAAAGGCCTTTCTCCTCACATTAGGGGTAAATGAAAATGAGAGCAAATTCCATTCAAATCAAGATTTATCGCAACAAATGGTCTACAACTAGTGTAAAAAGAACCATTAATGATGTCTCAGCTCCTATGAGCTAATGCCAATTATCTGCTTCGCTCTTAATTAACGTGGCAGTAAAAAGCTACTCAGTCATTGGTCGAGAAGAGAGGGGCTGCCTTGCATTGCACTGCTGTCTGCGCCCTAAGTGGCAGCCCAGCTGAGTAGGGTTGGCGGATTCCAGGAGGAGAGCATGAAGGCTCGCAGTGCTTGGCTAACATCTGGGGGCAAACATGGGTGGAGATCTGGACAGCAGTTACTACTGCTTGGCCACTCTCTATAGGACAATGGAGGGTCTTGTTCTCTGACCCTGATGAGAGCCATTTGCTAGGTATTTGTCTTGGACTATGACATACCAAAAAGGAACATTAGACACTGTTAAAAGATATAGACAGTATTTAGGTCATTCAGTTAGTCAGTGAAACGAATAGTACTTGACCATATCTGTCTATGAGCTTTGGAAGTTTACATAGGCGTTGCCATAGAGATATATCTCCATCATCATGTAGTGAGAAGGACAGATGTAATGGACGGCGATAATGATGTCAGAGCAAGGCTGACGGACACATCTAGATTGTCAGCCCACATCTAGCTCCGACTTAGACTATTTACCTGCCTGGAATATATTTGTTCTTGATGCCTCTGGGCCCACTGTGCTTGGAATGTCTCTCCCCAAACTGATGAGTTAGAAACGTGCTTCCTACTGCAACAGAGTCAGGAGGCAGGACCTTTGCAGAAGTGTTTAGGCTCCAAAGACTCATGAGTAGGTAAATGCATTATAATAGCTTGACAGAGGAGGTGTGGCTCTTTTGGCCTTTCTGCTCTTTTTGAATTCACATGGCTCCCATGCCCAGAGGCTGTAGTGTTCTAGATGCCACCTTAGAAGCAGATGGCAGCACAAGCAGACAAGACAGGGTCTTCACCTACAGAGGGAAGGGGCTGCTTGGTTTGACTCCTCAGGTCTCTTCAGCCTCCCTGACTGACTCTTTAGATTCTAGTCTTAGTAGCCCACCTGTTGTTTAACACATCTGATAATAGGACAATGCAGATAGAGCATATATCAATCTCATCGGTCTATGTAACTTAAAAGTAAGCCCTCATAGCATCCTAAAGTTGTGCATATCCAAGAAAACACACCTTTGTAGCCAGCAAGTAAGTAATGGGAAAGTTATACACAGCCTGGAGAAAATTGAATTATATCCTAAAATTAGGATATATTGTTGTTCCTTGCCTAGATCATGTGTGGACATTTCCTCTCAAGAGGACAGGCACCCATTCTCTATTCCTTTTGCATTTTTTCTCATAGACCTTGCCCAGCCCTGGCTCGGAAAGAAAGCCATAAGGATCATAGTTTGAGTCACTATAAAATTATGGCATCTCACCTCAGAGGTCATATTGAGCTGAACCAAGATTGCCATCTCCATATTCCACAGGAGGAACCTGGGGCCAAGAGACTACTAAAAGCCTGGCCAATGACCACACATTCCATAGCAGTGGGGGTAGGGCTTGTACCAGGTCTTCAGATTCCTGGACCAGGGTTCATACCCACCATCCAATGATGGAGAGATCAGTTCCTCCTTCAGAAGAAAGAGAAAAGCATTAGGAACGGCCTCCTCGGAAGATCAGCCTGTGCTCTGGGAAAACCTGCCGTAGTCAGCGCTGGGCCGCTGTGATCTTTCAAGATGCCTGGAGGATGCTGGCTGAAGGAAAGCGAGGGCAGACCCCTGGTATTTTTCCACTTCAAACAGCCCCCTGTTGTTGCCATAAAAACATAGCTATTTTGTCTCTAACACTGGACGGTAAACCCCGTCCAGCAAGGTCTAGGTCAAATTCACATGCATTTCCCTACTTCCAGCATCAAGAGAGATTTGGCATCACGTGGACTTAATAAAAGATGGAATGAGGTTAAGTCCACCAATCGTGACACGCCTACATGCTTTCACGCACTAGGTGTGACCTCACAGACCCTCCGAGCTGCAGTGCGCTCTGTAACACATATCAGTGACAAACATATCTTGCAAACTATTTTGTAGGGCGAGAACTATCTCTTATCTTCAGGATTTGTTTTAGTGTGTGTGTGCGCACATGCACGCACGCACATGTGTATATAGGCGCCCACAGAGGCCAGAAGAAAAGGAATTAGATACCCTGCAGCTGAAGTTGCAGGTGTGTGCAAGTCACAAGATGTGGGTGCTGGGCACCAGACTTGGGTCCTCCTCAGGAGCAGCGAGTGCTCTTAACCACTTAGCCATCTGTTTAACCACTACCCTTTCAATTTAGGAGATGCTGTAAGATTCATTTACCGAACTGTGCCAAGTCTTTTGTTGGTGGTAGCTTAATCAGATCTTGGCAATGGTGGGCATTCTGTGATGGGTGCTATTATTATTCATACCCCTTAGATGAAGCCTAAGGTCTTATGGGTAGGGACTTTATTTAGAGCCCAACTGTACTGGCTCCCCTGAGCTGTTTCAGCCAGAGCTGGATGCCCTAATGAGGTGCTTGTCACACTGACAACAGAATGGAAGGTAATTGGGAATCTTCCAGGAGCAACAGACGCAAGCCCAGTCTCTGGGTATGAGTTGCATGGCTGGTTTCTGATCACATGCATGCATGCTGAGAGAGGAGGGGGAAAGGAGAGAGTAAGAGGGAAAGAGAGAGAGGGAATGTGCCCTCATTCGGGGCTCATCTCTGAAATATTCCTAGAGGCTGCAAACCTCTGTTCCCTGTGCTGCGAAGTGGGGCACAGCCCTTAGCGTCAATCACAGCATATTTGTGCCAAATTCAAAACAGTACTTGGACAGGTAATGAACAGGAAGGCAAGTGTCCTCATGCCAAGAAGAGCCACAGGTGGTATATTTGATAGTTTGTGTGTGTGTATGCATGTGTGTGTATATGCATATGTGTGTACCTGTGTGCCTGTGTGTGCGCAGCTGTATGCATGTGTGCATGTGTGTATGCCTATGTATGTGTGTGTGCATGTGTGCATGTGTGCGTGTGTGTGCATGCGTGTGAGCACAGGTGTATGAATGTGCATGTGTGTGTGTGGTGGCAGGGAGCAGGGTACATGCTCATGAGATAATGGATGCCTTGGAGATGGAGTTGGTTACAGGTAGTTACAGTTGTTGCCTGATGTGGGTGCTGGTAACCACTTTCAGGTCTTCTGAAAAAATAACATTCTCTTAACTGCTGAGCCATGTCTCTTGCCCCCAGTGTTACTTTTTAAAAGTCTGTAATGCATAAACAGGAAGAGGAATAAAGCCCTTGTTGCTAGGAGGTGCTCTCACAAAGCCCCTGTGTGAAATAGGAGATGGGTAAGAAGGCAGAGAAGGGGTAAATGTGGACTTTGGCCCAGAGATTTGAACTTGGAATTTTCTAGACCTAAATAAGAGTCTTGTGAACTTCAAGGGAAGCGGTTAGGACAGAAAATGCTCGTAAGAGTGGGTTTGTGGTTTGTGGATAAAAACAAACAGAGGGCCAGCAATTCTCCCCAAGTTAAGGAAAGGCCAAAGATTCATGCATTCTCTTGAGTTTCTGACCAGCAGCGTCTTGGTGATCACCAGCTCCAATTCCCATTTTTCCTTCCCAGCTCCAGCCACGGCCAGGAGACATCGACGCTTCCTGGATCCCACAGCTTTTTCCAACAGACATGGAACTGAAAACCCTTTTGATCAAAGTCTAGTAGTTTGGGAAGAGGCCTCTGTGAGTGGAGCGGCCATAGTAGCTGCCTGGGTCCTACCTGGCTACCCAGATCACCCACGATAACATCCTGGAGACTGGCATCTTCAATCGCATCTTGTTTCCTGAGTGCTGAATTGAAGGTGGGTACACCTTATCGCCCCTTTTCCTTAACTTTGTCTCCACTCATTTCTTCTTCTACCCAAGCTTCTCACTTCCATGGTCATTTCTTCTCTGATCTTTGTATCTAGCCGGCTCCAGGGTTTCCATGGGCCATGGAGAACCCACTTCCTCCAGGCGCCATCTGAGAAGTGTTTATTGCATCTGTCACGGTTTTAGCATCCTTAGGTCTAACAACAAGACCCAGGCAGATGTTAGGTATATCCTAATGACTGAGACTCACTTCGGCCCCACAATCCCATGGCATAGGTACCACCAGCCCCTAGGTTGGTGAAGCTCACATGGGTTCACTACAGTTATGCAGTTACAAGGAAAAGCCTCAGTTTGATCTTGAGAAGTAAAACCCTCTACCTTTAGTGGCCACAGCTGGCCAAGTCCAGACTCCATATATTTGAACCCCAGCTCTGCTACCATTTGGCAATGTGATCCAGCGCACGGTGTCAGTTTTCCTGTGTCTCAGTCTTTGCTTTTAATGGGGTGGTGGTAAAGATTTATGGCAGGGTCAATGGAAAGCATTTAAGACATAATGGAAGAGCGATTAATATTAGCGGTTGCTCTTGGTATTACTACCACACGTCAGCTTATCTAGGGCTCTAGATTACAGACTTTGGGCTGTCTGTTCCTTGTCTTTGTTTCTCTGGGAAGTGGGGCGCCAGGTGGCAGCTCTCTACAAGGGGTTTCCTCACACTTAGGCACACACCCTGAAAGGACACAGGGGGCCAGGTTGGGCAGGGGGTGAGCTTGAGGTAGTACAGCCAGTGTCATGGAGAGCTCTGGGGCTGAGCTGGCCTTGGAAAGTCTTTATTTCCCCCCTCCACCTTTCCCTCCGAGGAGAGGCTGGGCAAGGCAGCCTTCAGAGATTGGGTCTAACCTGGGGCTGGGTACGGCGGCTCCTTTCAAGTGAAGCTAATTCCCAGGAGAAAAAGTAGCTGAGAGCCTGAGTTCACTCTATGGCCTTCGGGGGCAATGAATATTCTGGACTTAGGAGGCTTAGGGAAAGGGCCCCTCTATAGCATCTACCCCGAGCCTAAATAGCAGAAGGGTAGGGAACCATCACCACCTCCAGCGCCGTACGGCAGGATAGACATGGTACAGGTGCAGGGATCCTGCCCGGGGCAGTAGTTACCACAGCTTTTAGGGTTACAATTAAGAAGCACTGTGAGTGAGAATGTTGTGCAGGTCCAAGGTACATCTCAAATTCAGTTCATGTGTCTTCACTCCCTGCTGGGGTTACAAATAATAGAGCCAGACTCTGCCTGCAAGGAATTCAATGCTAAGACACCAAGCATCTTCCAGAGCTGCTGTGTTTCCTCCTGGCCTCCTCCGGCAGCCTGGTCTGCTGCTTTCATGTGTGTTTTCTGGGTCCCGATAACACATGCTCCGAGCATCTAATAGATGTGTTTCGCTTGCGTCTGCTGCCTCCCCCGCCTTCAATCATCTGCTTTCTCTGCAAGGGCACCGGATCAGAGGTTTGGTTTCTCCTTTGTCCGTGTTCTCTGCTTCCCGCATCATTAATATGTTCTCAGCCAAGTACAGCAACCTATTTCGTGTTAGATGTTTGGCTGTCTTGGAAACCCAAGAGCCCCTGGGGGAACCGAAGGCCCAAGAGGATAAGAGTGATTTAGAATTCCTCAAAACCAGGCCCTAACATTTCTCGGTTCTATTCCTAGAGGGCCCTTTGCAGTTGGAATCTTAATTCAGAAAGTTACCTTCGGAGTTGGAGGGCAAACGAAAGAAGGGAGAGGGTGAAAAGGGACAAGGGTGATTTGGCATTTGTAACAAGTAGCTCTCTCCATCCATGTGGGCCCTTTTCCAGGAAGCCCTATTAATAACCCCACTCGCCATGGAAACGGCTTTCACTGTGAGAAACCCCCAAGTCCTTTATGGGGAAAAATCGTATTACCCGACAATGAACTTGATCCGTGGAGCAGAGTAAGTTAACAGCTGTTAGACAGCTGTATTTCTCCAGCTGAGGGGAAGGGCCTCAGAGCCACCGAGGGAAAGATAGCCACAAAGCTCCTTCTTTAACAGGACCGTCAGCGTCCACCCTGGGTGAGGAGCAAGCGTGTGCCTACTCAAATGGATGGAACTAGAAAAGAATCATCCTGAGGGAGGTAACCTCGACCCAGAAAGACAAACACGGTATGTAGCCACTCATAAGTGGATATTAGCTGTAGAGTAAGGATAACCATGCTATATTCCACAGTCCCAGGAAGACTAGGAGCAAGGAGGGCCCAAGGAGGGATGCATGGATTTCCCTGGAAGGGGAAATAGAAGAGATCCCCTAGGTAGACTGGGGGCAGGGGGGGATGAGAACAGCAGGAGCTGGGTTGAGGGGTGGGTGGAGGGTGAGAGTAAAGGAAGAGATGTCTTGATGGGTGGGGGTGTACTTCTGGGTCAGATAGAAACAGGAAGAGATGTCTTGATGGGTGGGGGCGTACTTCTGGGTCAGATAGAAACCTGATATAAGGGAAACTCCCACAAATCCACGACGATGACCCCAGCTAAGACTCCTAGCAATAGTGGATAGGTAGCCTGAACTGGCCTCCTATAATCAGATTGCTGACTACCCCAGTTGTCATCAGAGAGCCTTCGATCCATCAGTACCTGATGGGAACAGAAGCAGAGAGCCATAGCCAAGCCCTTGGCAGAGCCCAGATAATCCTGTTGAGGAGAAGAAGGAAGGTTCGTAGGAGCCAGAGGGGCCAGGGTCATCACAAGGGAACCCACAAAAGCAAATGGCCTGCTCATGGGAACACACAGAATATGGACTCGTGGCTAGGGAGCCTGCAAGGGACAGGCCTAGGCCCTCCGCATGTGTGTGATGGTTGTGTGGCTTGGTTTGGACTCCTGGTAGTGAGAGCAGGGTCTGACCATAACACTTTGGCTGTTCCGAAAGATGGGTTGCTTTGCCCAGCAAAGGAGAGGAACTTAGTCCTACCTCAACGTGCTAGGGCAGGCTTTGTTAGCACCTATAGGAGGCCTGGCCCTTTCTGAACAGAGGAGTGGGTGGGGGAGGGGGTAGAGGGGAAGTGGTGGGAGGAAATGGGGAGAGGGACGAAGCTGTGGTCAGGATGTAAAATAAATAGGAAAAAAGTTAATAATAATAATAATAAGAGTGTGTCTACTTGGCAGTCAGCAGTCACAGAATCAGAGGAGCCGGGATAGTTATTGGGAGCAGAGCTGGCATATGACAAACACCTCACGGACCAGGCACTGTGCTAAGCCATTTGCAAAGGATCCATTGAGTTCTCATGCCTACGGGAATTTGGAACCTTGGTACTCCCATTTCATCTGGTGGGAAAGAGTCTCAGAGAAGCGAAGAGACCCTCCTAGGTTCACCGGGGCTCCCGCCTTCTCACTCAGAATCAGAAAATCTCTCAGCAACTCCCTTGACCTGACTCTCCAGAGTGGCTATGCTTCATCTAAAAAGTGAAAGGAACTGTTGTTTCATTTGAACATGCCAACCAGTAAAGCTTGGCACATCTTTTCCCTTCGACAGGAAGGGAGAAGTCAGGATCACAGGGCATCTGGTTACTGGTCCTGGGCTATCATCAGCTCTCCTGGGCTATCATCAGACCTTGGTCCTCCACCACTGGGAGTTTCCCACAGAAGCAGCCGCGTGCTCGTCTAGGGCTTGTGGCAGACGACTGATGGCCTCATATCCTCCCATCCCCAGGAAGGGCCGCTCTTCCTCACATATCCTTCAGCCCAGCTAACCTGTCAAACCCCTTCAGCAGACCTTTGAGGCAGTCATTCCCTCACCAAGGAGAAAACCAGGGCGGCAGGCGCTGGATCGCGATCTGGCATCCCCGAGAAGCTGTTCAGTGGATACGGATGGGGGTAGAGGAGACTTGCCAGAGGGACATAAGAGACAGGTCAAAACAGGAAGGGGGCAGACAGAAAGCAGGAGGAAGGCAGGGGGTGGGAGGAGAGAGGAGACAGGAAGGCTGGTGAAGGCACATTTATGTTCGTGATGGACGATGTGACGAAAACACCCTCCCCTCGCAAGGCCATGCCTGGTTTTGCTCACTTTTATATCCACAGAACACACCCAGCATAGTGACTGAGATGAGCAGAGCAGGGGGGGGGGTGCTCTCAGTATTTATCAAGAAAGATTAAAAATAAGGAGAAATGGTAGAATATCAGTTTTGGCGCCTAAGAGGAATGTAGCAAATGCTTAGTTATTAGATACCTACTTAAGCTCAGGAAGTCGCTGTGGGTAGGAGCGTGCGAGAGACCTAGTTTTCAGGGTAGGGGTCCAGAAGACCCAACAGGAAAAGGAGTACTGAGGGGAAAAAAGGCAAAGGGCCAAGTCGATGCTCTCAAGTCGATGGTCCTGAGCCAGAGTGGGCAGTCATCAAGACGCAAATCTCCTCATGAGGACCCAGAAGCTGGCTGCATGGTCGCCATCTTGGAACAGTGGGAGAGGAGGGTAGACAATGGCGGGGCTGATAATGCACAGCTGATCTCTTAGGGTCCAGCACCAGTCCAGACGTGCCATGGCCCATAGGGAGAAGTCTGCCAAGTGCTGAGTGAGAGCAGGATTGGAGGATGAGAAGGTCAAGGCTGGAAGCTTGAAGCACTGCCCATGGAAGAACCGTGTGGCTTGTGAGGTGGGCACAGACCTTTGTGTGTTTGGGCACCATGCATGACCCTTACTCCTGCTCACACAGGAAACATCTGGTCCTCAAAAAGGGTCCGTTTTCTTCCTCAGGGTATACTTGGTTATGTTTGGAGACATATTTGGCTGTTATCACTCAGAGAAGGTTCTAGGGTCTAGCCTGGGATGGCAGCTCACATAGTGCACAGGGGGCAAACTCTACAACCAAGACTTAGCTGTCAGACGTCAGGGCGTTCTTTAGCTCCCCGAGAGTACAACGGGCTCGCTGTCTCGCTGTTTCTGAATCTCATGCCTCACCGAGAGGTGCTTACTCATTATAGGGGTTGCTAAAGATTCACGCGCTAACATGTGAAAACAGTTAGCTGCCCTCGTGGGTTCCTTCTTTAAAGACAATGGCAGTAGTTCGTGCTCAGAGACACAAGGCCGTAACCCTCATCCATAGGTCTGAGGCTACCATGGCCACCACAGTGACATTCCAGGGTGTTTCCTTCTTAGGGGCTTCCCATTAGATTTCATTAGATTTCTGGAATTTACAACCTTGGACCATTGAAATGAAAGGAGCACGGCTTTGCCTGACAAGAAAGGAAGCAGATGTCCAAGAGAGCAATGATATAGCCAGGGTTCCAGGGCCTGTGAATGGCAGACAAGGCCTGGAATCTAGGCCTGCATAAGCAACCTTGAGACTGTTAGAGTCTTCAGGAACTTAGTTTCCAAGAAGTTCCTCTTTGAATGAGATACACAGGTGGCCTGCTGAAAGCCTTGCAAACATTTGAATAATCAGGTTCAGCTCTCCCAGCCTGACTGTTGATTAGGAAGCAAGAGCCCAAGGCAATGGTCTTTGGGAGCCTGGGTCTGAGCAATCCACCTGTGTTGCTCCAAGACTTTCTTAACCACTCATGGGTGGCCTGAGAGAGCCAAAGACCAAGACTGTTATATAATAGCCAGGGTGTGTCTCCTTTACTTCTCCAAGGAAAGGTGGCACTGGCCAGTCAAAGGATTGGGACAAGCCATGTATGGTGGCGTGTGCTACTCTAAACCCAGCAATACCAAAGGCCAGGGAGGAAGATCAGGAGTTCAAAGGGATCCTCTGTTACATAGTGAGTTTGAGGCTAGCCTGGAACCATGATATACCCATAGATCTATACCCATAGATGATCCCACATTTCTCAACCCACCTTAGAGAAGCTTCCCCTTGCAATAGACAGCAAGTAACAGAGACTCTCACCAGGTCAGTGGGGGAGAGAAGAAGGCACTATGGATTGCCCAGCCCTAAATGAGATATACACATCACAATCCTTCCCCCAAGATTCAGGGATCTTTGAGAAAGAGGGGATGGGAAAAAATAACAGAGGTAGTAGATAAGAAAATAGTGTTTCTCAGACACAACAGGGTACACAGAAGACCTGTGCAAGTTCCAGCCAGACAAATCCCAGAGATGGGTAGGGAAGATGAACATGCGATCCTATCACTAGTTGAGGAGCTAGTGCACTGGAGAGCTGCTGAGAGAGAGAGAGAGAGAGGAGAGAGAGAGGAGAGAGAGTGTCAGAGAGTCAGTTTTCTTTAATGATACAACCCCTGGTGCGCGGTACACATGCCAGGGCAGGCCTAACTCTCAGATGAGTTAGGCAACACAAATTGGACTTGATGGGAAAACAAAGAAAGAAAGAAAGAAAGAAAGAAAGAAAGAAAGAAAGAAAGAAAGAAAGAAAGAAAGAAAAGAAAAAAGAAAGAAAGAAAGAAAAGAAACCTCAGAGCTGGGTGGGTAGAGATGATGGAGAGGTTATAAGAGGAACCTGGGGCAGAGTAAATATGTTCAAAATACACTGTATGAAATTCTTTTAAAATTAATACAAATATTGTTTAAAATAAATAAAAAGTACTACAGGTAGGCACGGGTATTTCTTGGCCATTCCCCAGGGCCTTGGAGACTTATTTTGATGATTAAAAAGATGCTCTTCCCTTGCCCAGGGAGACATATCAGTGGCTAGTTCATTTTGAGTGAAAATTGAAGATCACAGACTTTTCCTGAGAGATGAGGTCATTTAACAAGCCACAGAGCAATGAAATTCCCCCTCTCCACTCACCCACTCATCTCTGAGCGCTCTGTTCCTGCATCCCTGACTCCAGAAGGCATGCCTCATCCTCTCCTAAGAGCCAAATTGGCACTATCTCATGACTCTTATGGCTACATAGGCAGCACCTGATATATTATGGCTGTGTCCCCAGCAGACTCTGAAACTCTGTCCTGACCTGAGTGCTTGGCATGAGAATGGATGGAGAATAGAGTTCACTGAACATTTGCTGACACGCCGAAGCTGGCTGTGTTGGTGAAGGACTTGCTGTACAAGAATGAAGACCTGAGTTCAGATCTCTAGAACCCATTTTAAAGAGTCAGAGGTGGCAGCACACACCTATAATCCCAGCAGTGGGGAGGCAGAGACATGAGCATCACCTGACCTCACAGGCCAGGCAACCTAGCTGGATCGGAGGGAGCTCCAGGTTCAGTGAGGGAGGGTTGTCTCAAAAGATAAGGTAGGGAGAAATTGAGGATAGAGAAAAATACCACAAGTCAATGTCTAGCCCACATATATACCAACACACTTACAAACACACACACACACACACACACACACACACACACACACACACTACAGGCAGACAGACAGACAGACAGACACACAGAGAGAGACAGAGACACAGACACAGAATGAGACATACAGACAGAGAGACACAGAGAGAGCTAGTTCCTGTATCAAAGCTGTTTTGAAGGGAGAAAGCCACGCACCAGAAAGCAGAATAAACTTTGTGATGCCAAAGGATGTTCACACCTGCTAGTCTTACACTCTGTGTGTGACACGGGGGTGATAGGCACGGTTCTCCTGATCATCTTATACATAAACTATAGATGGCACTTGACTTTTGATAGGCTTATATTCCAACAAACCCAACTGATAAAAAATACACTTCATCCCCTCAACCTTCCAAATATCATAGCCTACCTTACGGTTTCTTTCCTTTTCTTTTTTTTAAATTTGGGCTTTCTCTATGTAGCTAAAGATGGCCTATAACTCCATGTATCCCAAACCTGCCCCAAACTTGTGATCATCTAGCCTCTGCACCCCGAGTGCCAGGGTTATAGGCATGCACCAGGAAGCTGGGCTTAGTCTAGCCTACCTACTGCAGCCTGTAGTTGTGTGAAGTTATTTCATACAACATCCATTTTATAACTAGGTGCTGTCTGTCTAACACAATTGACTGGATACTGTCTGAACACAACATGCAGAAGGGTGATATGTGTATCAAGTCAAAAATTCACTAAGCTGAGTCTTCGGGACCCAGGGACTGCTTGTGTTGACCCCAGTGTACCGACAAGGAGATGGTATTACATGCACAGAGCTGGGTTTCTGGTCTACCAAGCTGTTGCTTGCTTTGCTTTGGCCGCAGAGCAGTAAAAATTTATTTCCTCAGTCGGAAGAAATACATAAGAGACTTGATTTGATTTGTCGACTTCAGATTTATGAAGCTGTTTGTGAAAAGGTTCTGCAAAGATACAGATAAGCAATATTCTGCTAAGAGCATAAAGACCTGATTGTAGTTTAACAGTCCCCCAAATTCAGGTCTGTTCAAGACATCCATGGCTCACTGTAGCTATTAACCATTGCAGGTGACTTAGGGCAATGGTCACAGAGTGAGAAGAGCAGGGACAGGTCACAAAGCAATGGTCACGGAGGCAGTTCTCAGTCTATCTGTGAGGCGGGGCTAACGCACCATCTACTACAGCTGTGGGAGGCTTAGCACTATGTGTCCACTTGAAAATGCTTAATTTAAAAGCAACTTCAATTATGTATGTGGGAAAAGTTAAGAAAAAAAAGAAAAAAAGAAAAAAAATCTACCACCCGAATAGCGTACAGCAGTAGGCCGGCTCACAGACGTCAGCATTCAAGTCCAATGCCTTCCTTCCCCCACTCATGTCGAGGATGAAAGGACCTTGTAATTGAAAGGACTTGTAGTGTAGTCAGCCAAGCCGCAGGTGCTATTCCGGTGCTTCACCAAGGCGTGATCCTTGTTAACCTCCAGCCCTCGGAGGCTCGTGCCTGAGATCCCTCTCTCATTGTGGGCCTAATTACAGACATTTTTAGCTCTCCAGAATCCCTTTCAAAGAACAAAATGTTCGGAAGAAATCCTAAGCCATCATGTAGGAAATATTGTGGAAGTTTAATTAAAAGAATATTTTTTTTAAATGTTAGGTTTAAAAAAGGAATGTTTGAGATGTCTTAAAAAATCATCTCAAATGCTCTGGTCTGGGACTGTTGAGATGTCGGTGAGCTGCTACTGGGAATTCTATAGCAAGTCATGGGTGGTCAAGCAGCCCCAAAGGGATGGCAAGGTGAACTTGGGGTGGTGGGACTTGGATGGGCAGGAACCAGGCTGGTGGACTGAGTACATCTTTGAAATCAGACGTATTGGTAGGAGGTTCTGGAACTTTCCTGAAACCTCTGTCTTGAGGACGTGTAGGGGACTCATTCTTCATAGCCTCTAACACAGACCCTCCCTGGTACCAATGGTGCTGGGAACTGAGCCCGAACCCTTGCTCATGTGTGTCAAGTGTCCTACCGCTGAGCCACACACCCCATTCTGGAACCTCTGCTGCATGCTGGTCCTCACGCTGTGCTGGCTCATCAGGATCCCAGAGGCTCCTGGAGGAAGCTGAGGTGCTCAGAGGCCGTGAACCAGTTCCCATGCTCCCCTGAAAATGTGGGAAGTCACTTCTCAATAGAGAAGGAGCTGAGGCCTCTGGGTCAGAAAAAAACCTCACATCCATCTTCAGGCTACAACGTTGCCTTCACTGTTGCCAGGCAACGGGGGAGTTACTCTGTCAGGTCTGCACAGCAGCTCACCTCTGACCTTGGAAGGGTGTCGACAGCATTCCCAACCTCTGTTTCCCCAGCTGTGGGGTCATAATTGTCTTGGAGCAAAGACTCAAGATACAGCAGCCACCTAATCCTAACTCTCCCCTGTTCCTTCTGTCTATATTTAGTTTTTACCTTCCCAGACCGCCCTCAACCACGCCATTTGCATCCTTCAGGTCACGGTCATGCCCCTGTGCCCATGTTAGCTGCTGCCTCCTTATCTCCTTTCCTAATTCCTCCTTCTAACATTTTTGCTCTATTGGTTCTTCCTACAGAAGAAATACACATTTGTTGTAGAAAATTTTAAAATTTCAGACAACAAAGAGGAAGAAATAAAGAAAGCAATCACCCATAATTCCCCTCCTTAGAGGTATCCTAGTAACCAAAAAAAACAAAACCCCAAAAAACCCTTATTTCTTTTCTGTTAAGATCCTCTATGAAATGCCCACGACGCTTCTGAAGGGTATTCTCCACTGTGTGGTTAAATGTACACTTACCATAATCTCCCACCCTTTTGGAAATGCTAGTTTGCATATATCTTCTCTAAAAAGAAATAATACTAATGTATGCATGTATTTGAATTCAAGCAACACAGAAATAAGCTGATCATAACTGTATATGTCTTATGTCTTCCTTTACTCCTTCCTACCCCACCCTTCCTATTCCCCTTGGGAGGCAGCCGCTGCTCGTTGGAGTATATACAGACATTTTCCACTTCGTTTCCATATTATAGCTAATTACTGATGCTTAAAAATGCCTAAAAGATGACCTCAGACCCAACGTTTGGTTTCTCTGGCTTGGTGGGTCATTACGCTCCAAAGCACCTGGTCCTCAATTTGGGCTCAATATTTTCTCTGTAATCAACTTTCTTAAAAATCTAGGCCAGGGCTGCTCATCTTTCATGCATGTGTGAGCCACCAGGGAGCTGGGTGAGGAAGAGATCTGTGAAGCAGTCTGGACTGGGCAAAGATTCTGCACTTCTGACTGGCTCACACTGTTGTTTCCTGGAGCACTTTGAGGAACAAGAGTCCAGGACAACCATCCACCCGAGTCAGGCCTTCATGACCCGGATGACGGTTTTTCCTATTTGTCCCAAATGCTGTATCACTATCCTGTCCTGATGGGCCAGAGTAAAGTCCAATGCACAAGTCTTTCTTGAAAGTTTAGGTCACCCATGATAAGGAGTTTTTTTTTGGGGGGGGGAAGTACTGGGTTCCCAAACAAAAGGGATCTTGGTGTGAACCATCTTCTGCAAGGGCAAAAGACATCATGATCACCATGCCAAGTGCACAAAGATGTGGCATCCAAGGGATACAGTTACAAGGAGCTCTGAACTGCACCGGGTGACAGAAGCCAAAAGAAGCACAGTAATATTCGAACCCCTAAACTCAGCCAAAGGAGTTAAGTACCTTTTGGCACACCAGTTGTAGTGAGAGGAGCAGATGTGGACAGCCAGTGAAAGAATCTGCCCCCCAGTGTCTTCTGACAAAGGATGCTGGGTCGGGGTGGGGTGCTGGTGGGAACGGGTAATTGGGCCAATATGCACCATTTGAGAAAGAGGGACAGTATAGGGTGGGGCTGCACACACAGATAAGAAGAGGCATTAGAGGAGAAGCAGCTGCCCACGGGTACCACCACCAGGGTGGCTTCTGGAGATAGGGGTACACCTGGGAACCCCACCAAGATCCACACCACCCGGTGCTGATCTTAAAGCTCAGCCCATGGGTATCTTACATAACCATGGCAGTTGGCCATGGGGAAGACAATGCTTTGGAGACTCAGCCAGATGATTTGTCATCCAGCCTGGGGGCTGGTGAGCAGCTTTGAATCCGCTGTACTCTGAGAAGTAAAGAACTAGGGTTCCCCTAGGATAAGACAGTGTCTGCCAAGCATAAACAATGTCCTATGGTGTCTACAGTTAAGCACAATGCATTTCACTGTGCATTTTAAATGTTTAAATCTTTTGGATACTAGAGAATAGCTTTCAACCCTACTAGGCCACAGCATCTTAAACTTTCCCCGTTAATGGTTGGCAGGTATTTCTTCACGATTTGTCTATAAATATCACTCCTCCAAAATAACTCAAACCTACAAAGAATATGTCTTTGCAGTTTTCATTTATATCCTTCCAGAGCTCAGAAATCAACACATCTTTCCAATAAACTTTCATGGTCTTGATCAGCATTAAAATCCTCAGAAAGACTGGGTTTCCCCTTCCTACCTGAACCTGGGCAACAGTAGTAGAAACTGACTCTTGCCGTGAAAGAGAGTGAAGAGGTCATACTTCAGAACCAACGTTGGTCTGTCAGTCGGAACCCCTAGATACTGTGTGTGTGTGTGTGTGTGTGTGTGTGTGTCCATACTTTGCATCTTGAGGCAGAGACTGTCTCATTGCTTAAGTCAGGTTCCTAGGCCTATGACCTTCTGGTGATTCTCCTGTCTCTGTCTCCCATCATCTCCCTGCAGGAACACTTGGATTTCAGATATGCCTGCTACCTATCTGGCATTTACATAGGTTCTGGGGATTTGAACTCAAGTCCTAAGACTTCCCTCCACTGGGCTATCTTCCCATCCTCGAGATACCTTCTATTAACGGGACATCTCCAGGGAAAGGAAAATGAGGACAGATGACAAACACCCCACCCGGTGACCCTGCAAAGCCAGAGGACGGAAGTCAGAGACTGCCGTTGTCCACATTATCTGTTTGGTGATTGCTGCAGTCCAGAATCCAGCTCAGCCCGGTGGAGTAGGTGCTGCATGCATTTCCCTTGAATGAACGGGTACAGGGATGAGAGCATGATCGCTTCTAAATCAATATCTCCAGAAGCTCTTATTCAGCGCCAGGTGTCTAGTAATTATCTCGACTTCGATGCCTCCCAGGTGCCTCGAGCTCATCACGTCTACCATCGTAACTCATCAAACCCCACTCCCTGTCCCTGCTAACTGCTTCTTCAGGACTCTGGAGTTTCGAGGCCATCTTTAATCATCGGAGCCCCTCTCTCTTACCTTCTTGTTTACAAAGGTATCAGGGTGAGTGTTCCTTTCTCCCCGATACCTCTGGATGCCTCTCACCTGCTCTTTCTTCTCTGAGCATAGACTAAAATTGGAAGTAATAGCTGTGCCTCTTAAACTTTAGAATTTAGTATTGTGTGTGTGTGTGTGTGTGTGTGTGTGTGTGTGTGTGTGTGTCAGAGGACAACGTGCAGAAATGGGTTTTACTCCCAGGAACAGAAATCAGTTTCTCAAGCTTGGAATTACATGTCTTAACCTGTAAGGCCATCTTTCTGTCCCTCCCTGTGCCTTCAGGGGTTGGAGGCAAGAGGCTGGCCTACACCTACAGGCAGCAGACTGTCTCTGAAGGGCAAGGCAAAGTTTCTTCCAGCTCATCACTTTCTCTTGTCCTTCTAGCTGCAGGAAAATAGAACTCTGACTGGGGGAAGAAGGGGAGGCCAGGAGCTCTAACCAGAACCCACTTAGTTCAAACCCTGACTCAGGAAAGAGCCATCTTAGAATTGCACTGAACTTGCAGGAAGTGGAGGCTCACGAGAAAAGGAACAGCTTGTCACTGCTCAGCTTTCAAGAGTCACGAGGGAAAGTCAAAGTTTGGAACTTCTGATGGTGTCTGTTGAATACCCAAAGACCTTCAAGATCAGGCCTGTGGTAATGATGTAAGCGTATTTACTGGTGGGAGCCAGGAAGATACACTGAACAGGACTGCCCGGATATTACAGATTTGGGCTTCTGTTGGACGAATCAAGACAATCAAGGGAGCCACGCTAGTTCTGGATTAGGTGATCGTAAGGTGGGGACAGCTGAGTGATACATAGTTGGGGACAAAGGTTAGAGGGAGGTAGAGATTGCAGTGAACAAAGCAGAGATCACAGAGAGGAGGGCAATAGCAACCCATCACTGTCACAGCATGTACTGACCTTGTCTATGGCCTGAACATGGTCACAAGGAGGGCTGATCTACGCTGGGAATATCAGTCTGGATGTAGGGAGTACTGAGTTCCTCTATCTCTGGCTTTTTAAAAGTGAACCTATGATTATCAAGGGGCTTACAGTATGTCAGTCACGGCAGCACATTCTGCATATGTGAACTCCTAGATCTCTTCATGAGAAGGGCAGGAGTGGCAGGCTTTCACAGCAGAGAAAGGCTTAGCGGTGCTCATCACACTTCTGTGGTCACACAGGTCAGTGGCAGCGTCAGGCTTTGCGTTTGGGGCTAACGGACCCTAAATTTGGCATGCTCACCTTCTACACTCTCTCCATTCTCACTACCACTGTCGCCTCTAGCCATCCTCCCAATGATGACTGAGCCCATGGTAGCCTCTGTACTAGGACTTGGGGAATAGGGAGTGTGAGACATAATTCCCAACTTCACAGCAATGAAGGACACACCCCCAGCCCCTGATTTGAGAGCTGAACAGACGCAGTCTCCACCCATAGCGGTTTAAGTACAGATGTGAGATAAAGTCAATTAAAATGAAAAGGCCACTCCCTCTGCTGTGCTCCTTGCTTCCCCGGTGCTCGGCGACCACAGCAGATTGACAGGTGTTGCACAGGAAAGCGCAG
The DNA here is from genome assembly GCF_000317375.1 of Microtus ochrogaster. Classification (NCBI taxonomy): domain Eukaryota; kingdom Metazoa; phylum Chordata; class Mammalia; order Rodentia; family Cricetidae; genus Microtus; species Microtus ochrogaster. The sequence goes on from NC_022023.1 coordinate 3,356,216, forward strand.
ATGGGACATCTGACCATTCACAGCGTTCTGCCGAGGAGTGTCGTTGCAAGAGAAATGGTCCCTCTAATTAAAGCAGTTATGTCTGCTTTTAAAACGCCTGTGGGGGGAGGGCACCCACGTGGACGTCAGAGGATGACCTGGGGTGTTGCTCTACCTTCTGCCTTGTTTTGAAGCAGCATCTCGGTGCTGTTTTTCCACTATGTATGCCGGTGTTGGGAGCAGTGAGACCCCAGATCCTGAATTTCTTGTAATCCCCTGATCTGAGTGCCTACAGCTGCTCTGAGCACGAGACCTTCAGGAGTTCCTGATGGCAGGAGAGTGGTTTCTGGTGGGTTTGGCTGGGGCGTGGTTATCTCCATATAATCTGCCCCTGAACACAATAAAGGGGGCATTCTTGGGGAATTCAAGGATGACCCGTGTTGCTGTCTCTCTGTCTGTGTGTGTCTGTGTATTTTAACCTCCAGCCCCTTGCCCGAAGCTTGGGAATTGGGTGCCAGCGTACAGAGTGCAGACACGGGGGTACGGTGCGTGGCATGCTGGGGCAGCTGGCCCTCAAGCTTCTGGAAATTTCCCAGTCACTGCCTTATCTGTCCCTGAGGGACTGCAGGCACATGCTGCTACACCCAGCTTTTATGCTCTTGAGGAGTCTTGAACCCTGGTCCTCAGGTCTGCATGGCAAGCGTTTTCCCTACCGAACCATCTCCTGAGCCTTGTGCCTACTCTTTTTAAATCCTGTTCTCTTTGTCTGGTTTTCTATCTAGGCAAAGAAGTGATCTATCTAGGCAAAGATCGCCAAACCCCATGAAGAGTGTGAGTGAGTTTTCCTTCCCCTGCCTGTTCATGGTGCCTTCTGAGTCATGAGCACACATCTTCTTTACAGCCCCCAAAGGGTTTGGGAGCTGTGGTGACAGGAAGGAAATGCTACCCAAGGAAGAAGCATCGTCCTGTGTTTCTCTGCATCGACAGAACTGCCAGCCTGGCCCAGATGTGATTGCTCCAGTAGCTGCTGGAAGCAGAAAGGAGTTGTTTTGATGTCTAGGCTTTGGAGGCAAAGAGAAACCCTCCTTCCACTTGTGAACTGAACTTACGGGATGTAGGGATGGTCAGAGGGGAGAGTGTGCCAGGTGCAGGACATGGTCTCCAGTGGAGATTTGCAGCAGGCTCTCACTGACCAGTAGGTAGGCAAGACCCTCTCAGAACGAGGACATTGGCGCTCATGTCCTTTGTGAAAGCTTTTATGGCAGCTGCCAGGTTTGTCAGCTGAACAGAGACTCTGTGTGTCTCTACCCACGCCATCATCTCTTTCCTACCCCATTGTCTTCTCTGGTGACTAATGATGGGCCCAGAGGAAGGGGACGGGATGGCAGACATTGCATACAGTACAAAATCTAGATAGAGGACCATGACAAAGAGGCCATCTTGTAGCCAAACCTAGTAGTACAGGCCTGTATTCCAGCTACATGGGATGCTGAGGCAGGAAGATTCCTAGTTCAGTAGCTGCCTAGTTTACAGAGTGAAGTAAGGACTACCCTGAACAACTTGGTACCTCAAAATAAAAAGCAAAAGAGGGGTAGAGATGTAGTTCAATGATGGACCTTATGCATAGCAGGAACATGGCCCAGGATCAATCTCTGGTCTTGCTAAAAAGAAAAATAATAAAGAAGAAAGAACCCATATTGAGTATGTTTGCCCATGGAGCAGTGGCCAGCAGCCTGGCCTAAGCCTGCGTGGTCAGTTGCATTTCACGGTCCACTTGAATGGCGGCTTTACAGGCAAAGATGGGCTCAACCGGTCAGTTCTAGAGATTAAACCCAAGCCAGTGAGAAGCAAGATGGTAGGACAGGCAGCACTCTCGGCCTCTGGAGACCCAGTCAGGTGGGCTCAGCACCCGCCTTAGATCCAGAATGTCTAGCCAGCAGCAGTTGCTAGGATGAACAGAACAGTTGGGGTCAGCCGCTGCTCTTGATTTCCAGGCCACTGACACGTCCCCTACTCCACCCACAGGCCCTCTCGACCCTGCACTCCCTGAGATAGTTCTAGTTCACATCTCTACCTCTTGTGTGACTTGGGGGCATTCCTTTTTCTCTGAGGGAAGTGCCACTCATTCTGCGACTGGGTGGAAGTTAAAGGCGAGTGGCATTTCAAAGGCCTACGCTGTGCCTGCCAAGCAGGGTCTGAGGGGCTCTTATACAAGACACCAGATTTGTTGCCTGCCAATTAGAAGTCGTCACCATCCCAGCTCATGGAAGAGGAGCCAGGTCCCCTGAGATTAGCTCTCACTGTCTCCCTGCCGTCCTCAAGCTCATGGGGAAGGGGTTCTCCTGACTTAGCTACTCACTGAGCGCAAAGATTCTGTAGGCCGGGAGATACATTTGCAGGCTTCCTAGAGACGCTCCAAGTTGGGGAGCACTGACGTTGCTCTCTGGACTACAGCTTCTCTCTTGTTTTTTTTCTGTAAAAATGACATCCTTAATATGGCTAATAAGAGTGGTATGAAACCTGCGCATCCAACAGGAGCCCAGACCGATCTGGCATATCCGCTAAGGCGCCCATCTTCCCCTCTGGCCTTTCATCTGCCTCCAGCCTCCTGCCTTTTTCCTGTACCCGCCCAGCAACCTTAGTCATGCTGGATCCTGTCCCAGTCTACTTGGCTGCAGTCTGCTGTTCAGTGCACTTATTATTCCAGGCACCCTGTGATTTACTTTTCTAGTGAGTTAATTGCAAAATCCATATGGAGTGGAGAGAAAACATCCACCCAGGCTTGCCATGAAAAGCAGGGCGCAGAGGAAGCTTTCCATCTTGGCCAGCGCAGCCTGCAGAGGCAGGGGGAGGAAGCCGTCGTCGCCGCATGGTTTGTGCACGGAGCCCAGTTGCCAAGCTCAACGCGAGGCATGAGGTGTTTGGACCCCTTGATTCCCTTTTGGTTTTCACTCTGATCCCTTTAGACAGACATCTTTCTCAGGTTTAGAGACATCACTGTGGGCATAAAGTAAGGTCTAGGTGATCAAAAACCAAACCGAAATGTCATGTCAAGCTTCTTTTTCCAGACTCTCATCGAATGTCTTGGATGGGGCCATGGTTCATCCCTGTATATTGCTCATATTGCCAATCTGTAGGCCAAATGTGAAGAAATAACCCTACAAAGTGAAGGTCGGTAGTTGAAACATTAGCAGAACTTGAGAGAGGTTTTGGCTTTCCTCTGTCCAGTATGTGCCCTTGGAAGAATCACACGACATCTCAGAGCCTTAGGATTCTTCCCCTCTCTAAAGCAGGAAGTAGCATACCTGCCTGACATGTGCATTGAGAAGATAACACAACCGTCCTAGAAGCCTTTCACACACACACACACACACACACACACAGAGAGAGAGGGGGGGGGAGGAGAGAGGAGAGAGGAGAGAGGAGAGAGGAGAGAGGAGAGGGGAAAGAGAATGAATCCCAAAGACACTTTTCTTTCCCAGGAAGGCACTTTTTAAAACTAGCCCGAGGCAACTTAGCTACTGAATGCTAATATCTTTCTGTATGTGTTTACTGTTTACAATATCTACTGACGGGCCTTGAGGGGGGAAATCAGCTCTTGTTTTGAAAGCACTTTGAAGATGAGAAGGTGTTCAACCCTCCAGAGACTGAGTTGGTGAAAGTTTAGACAAATGTTTATTTTAATTTGTTGAGTTATAACTTATTAAAAGCTTCTGCAATGTAGAAGTGCTATTTTTGTTCTCACAAGGGATCCAAACAGTTTTGAATTGCTTGTCATTAATTCATCCATTGGTTCAAAAAACACTACCTGAGCACCTGGGTCCCAGGCCAGGTGAGCAAGTGTCGGCCCCCTGGGACTTGGCCTCTGAAGGATGACAGGACAGCCTAAGGAAGCCCAGGGAGCTGTGACTTCCCCCAGCCTGAGAGACTGGGCCTGAGGAAAGTGACAAGCAGGAAATGGCTCCATTTTGAAAGCACCCAGATTGCCACACAATTTAAAAAAGCAATTCTGGTCCTGGGAGAGATGTGTAATTTGAGCTTCCCCAGAGGTCACCCCCACACCTTTAATTTCTGAGATACTGGGGAAAACGGGAAGGCTCTCCTCAGCCTTGGGCCCTAATATTCAAGTGTTTCCCAAACACTTTTGATTTAGAGGTTCCGCGGCCCTTCAGACACAAGCACGTCCATCTCTCCATCATCTCTCTCCAGTCATGCCCCAGCTGTTCCTCACGCTTCCACACAGCTGCCTTGCCAGCTGGTCTGACTGCTTATGCCCCCATGTTGAAGCCCAATCTGGGGCATTCTCTTAGTTTGCTGAGCGATGACCTTTAGGAGGGGATTAGGTTAGGAGGGTTCTGCCCTTATTTCTGGAATTAGTGTCATTATGAAACAGACTCAAGGACACTGTTCCCTCCCCACCACGGTGCTTTGATCTTCAACTTCCTAGACTTCAGCACCCCGAGCGACAACTTTCTGTTGTTATATAATCTAAGTCAATTGATCGTAATAGGCCACAAGGTGATGGTTCTCAACCTGTGGGTGGCGACCCCTTCGGGGTTGACTTATCAAACGACCCTTTCAAAGGGGTCGCCCAAGACCACCAGAAAAGACAGATATTTACATTATGATCCACAATCGTAGCAAAACTACAGTTATGGGAGTAGCAATGAAATAATTTCATGGTTGGAGTCAGCCCACCATGAGGACTGTATTAAAGGGTCACAGCGTTAGGAAGGTTGAGAACCACTGGCCTAAGGCCTACAAGCAGTCAAAATCTGTATCACAAACCTGTGTCCTTGTCTTTATTTAGCCACATCTACGTCTCTGCTCCCTTGTAGTCAGGCTGAGCCTTATGACTAAGCAGACCTGTGGGCTGTGAAAGGCAGCCGCAAGGCCACTAGCTGCAGAGATGGAACTTCTCTTCCTCCATGTCCTCGAGAGACTACGAGGAGCAAAGTTTGACCGGTAAGGTACGTAAGAGGTAAAATCTGTTAAGTCACCAAAACGCTAGGCTCGCCCCAATTGCTTCATCATGAGCGCAGACTCACAAATACGGAAATAATCGTTTCTACCTATAATCACCAACGCGGGACCTGGAGATGTCAGTGCTTATGACACATTGGATGGTAGCAAGGATGTGAGAATGAATATGCAAATAAGTCTAGAAAATGGAACTTGGGACCTGGAGGCAAAAGAAATCGGCCCATGTTAAGCATCCCAGCAGCTCCTGTAATTTGTACTCAGGGTAGGATTGATTCTTTGGTGTCTTCACTCTGAAACGGCTCTTTATTTATGCCAATCAAAAGTACACACAGACCCTGGTGGACGTTTCAGTGCCTTGGGGAGCCTGCTGACACATCTTTATCAGTTTTCTACCAAACTGTGCAACCCCCGCACACTTCCTGGGCTGTATCCGGATTCGGTTCCGAGGATGGAGATTCATAAATTTTCCAGGCCAAAGGTTTGTAATTCTGACAGTTCCTTCTCCTACAGCAGATTAGATAACAGCCTCATGAGACTATGTATCTCTACACACATGGGGTGGGGATGGTCAGTACCCTGAACCTTTCAACACATTTCAGTTGAGCACAAAAGCAGAGGTTCCGAGTTTTGGACTGAGTCCCTGTATTTTCAAAAACAAATACAAAAAAGGACTTCATTCCAACGTCATGGGTTTTTGAGGTTCCTGCTCAGCAGAAGGGTGGAGTACTCATACAAATGTCGAGCTCATAGTTTAGAAAGAACCTGGATTGAGAAGTGCTGGAATGGGAGGCAGGTGCCTGAAGGCAAGAAGGCTGGCTAGGAAAGATGGAAGCTCTCCAGGTCCAAGGAGGAGGAGCCAAGGTTCTTGGTACCCTGATCAAGTCTGTGTTTCTCTACTCTCTGGCTGTACTAGGATGGAGGGAGCTGGTGCTGGACCTGAAACAAGGAGGAAGCTGAAGGAGTTGGACACACATCAGCACAGAGAGAAGGTTCATGTCCTAGTGGACCACCTTCGGATGCTGTGACTCAGAGCAAAATCTATGCTCTCATGGTTCTGAGTTTCCTATCTAGATAAAGTACAGGAACACTCTAGTTTTTGGAGGATCACATGGATTGTATTCTACAGCTTCTTAGCCTGCATCCTCTCATCCCCAACATTTCCACATCACCAGGACTGGACTAATGAGTGCATTCAATAGATGTGATGGCTGAGGGGTTTCTAGTGGGACAGCATGTACTTTGCACAGCCCTGGGTGTCAGTGACAGCACCCAAAGCAAAACGAGACACTGAAAAAGGAAGTAAATAAATATAAATAAGATCAAATGTTCTAGGTTCCCCTCCGCTACCATAAAACTCAGTGGCACTGGAATTCATGCAACTACCTGGTTCTAGAACCTTCTCATCAAACCAAAGAGACATTTTCCTTCCCACTAAGAGTTGTTCCCCTTATCCTCCCATGTTATGGTGGTTTTAGAGAAAGACAAGGCTTTAAAGCATTGCTAGTAGCTGTTGGTTTGTGAGCCTTGGTGGAGGGTGAGTATCTGCAGGACACACTGAAGAAGCTTGAGACCAGGGTCCTGAGAGAATGCAATGGAGATGGAGCCAGCCAAGGCAGAGTGGAACACGGTGGTGCCAGTGAGGTCAGACGGGGGACCCGTGGGGCTGGATGCTGAGATTTAGACTTAAGTCCACGAATCTAGGGATGGTGACTCAGTCCTTATCCAGCCTGGGATGCTCGTAGGCAGAGAGGATGGGGACACACAGCTCTTCCCAGCTGACAGGTCTGAAGGGAAGGCCTCCTGGTCTGGCTCCCTCTGGAGCTGTAGTGCAGATGACTGGGAGGCAGGCAGCCATGGACAGTTAATGAGTGATTTATCGGTGTTGCCATATAGCAACTTCCCTGGGACCTGATCTTAATTAACAAACACTATGTGGATTCTCTCTCTCTCTCTCTCTCTCTCTCTCTCTCTCTCTCAAGTTAAGAAGTCTTCAAAGACTTTCTACCCTGACTTAATGGCAGGAAAAGACTTTATCTAAGCTTATTGACTGATTCTAGAATACAACAGTTATTTAGCAGAAAATTCCTGTTTGTTCTCTCTGTCTCTCTGTCTATCTCTCTGTTTCTGTCTCTGTCTCTCTCTCTCTCTCTCACACACACACACACACATGTGTTGCCACACTTCCCAAGCACTGCCCTAATTTGTTTCCACACTGAACACTTAAATTTGTGTCAGGAGTACCTTCACTTGACACTTGAAAGTGCTTGCACACAGGAATTCCAGCACAGAGACATCATCACACCATCAGGTCATCGCACAGACACACACACAGACACACACACACACACACACACACACACACACTCACTATTGTTAAGGCTCGGCTGCCAAGTCACTTTTGTGGTCTCAGGCAGGAATGAGTTCTGGGGGCATCTTGTCCCCAGTGAAGAGTTGAGTCACTGAGAAGGGGCGTAGGATTGGGTGGTCTGATTTGGCTTGATCAAGGAAGGAGAGAGAGAGTTTTAGGGTCCCTGGAGGCCATTTACCTGGGGAATAGCAAATGGTTCATCATCCAGAATACAGTGCTCTTTCCTGCCTGCACATACGCTCAAGAATCCCACTTCTGAATGGGAGAACCACGGTGCCTAGGATAGTGTCCGGCACCTAACAGGCACCTTTCAATGGGACCAGCTGGTTCCCCTCAGAAGATGCATTCAAGTCTTATGCCCAGGACCTCAGCACATGGCCGTATTTGGAAATAAGACTGCTAAGGCTCTAATTGTAAGATGAAGTCACACTGAAATTAGAGACCTCCCCATCCAATCTGTCCTCATAGGACGAGAGATAAATGAAGACGCTGATAAAGAGTCATGTGACAGGGCAGAGACTATGGTGATGCAGTTACAAGACCAAGGATGGGAGGTATGGCCAGCCAACCACCCAAAGCCAGGAGACAATGAGGACAGATCCAGCAGATTCCAGAGGGAACACGTCTTAGATGTCAAACTTCTACCCAGAGTGGTAAGGAAGTGAGACTTTGGTCATTCTGAGACACCTAGTCCTGTGTTCTTTGTATGAGCTCTGTGTCTTGCGTCCTTCCTGGACTTCCAGCTAGTATTCTGAAGTCATGGGCATACCGCCCAGGATGGATGAAGGATACCTTCCAACCTGAATACATTTACAGACTCTCATGCCCAGGCCCTGATCCCATGAAGACAGAGGCATGCACTACAGTCTTGCTAAGACTTGCAAATGTCTAAATGCCAAAGGAAAACAATGCATCTAACCGTAAGACACAGCTAACGAGGCCATGAAGAATGGTCCTCGTGAGACAAGACTGAACCCCGGAAGGGGACAGCAAGGTTGACAGTCACTTCTACTTTACAGTTTTGAGCTGTAGGCCTTGAGCTTCATTAAGACTCCGTCGTGGGGGTATACAGAACTGATCACTAGCGGGCAGCTCTCCCACGTTAATCAGCCAGCTGTGCAGGACCGGAGAGCAGACAAAGCATCAGCTTGTCCTCTGGGGACGCCCGACAACCAGCTCACTTGATGCAGCTATGACTGCAATCCCCTAGGCACCTCCTCCCTCCGCCAGGGCAAAGGCCTTGTTGGAGTCCTGTAAACTCCGTGTGTGTGTGAACACTAGGGGGTCTGTCACAGAGCTCTTGTGCTGGGCTAGGCTCAGCAAACAGCTGGGACAGTCATTTCTTTCAGTGTCCGTGACATATGCCAGCCAGGAAAGCTCCCAGCATTGGAGCAAAAGTGGGTTCCGGAGCCGTGTGGATATGTTTGAATTTGGTGTCTCACTTCCTCTTTTCTTATCTGCACAAGAGGAAGATAGCAGCTTTGTATAGACAGGGAGATACCATAAGGGCTTTTAAAGAATATACTTGGCCTATAAAAATTATTACTGCATATACATTATTAAATAAATTTTAACAGTGCTTAATTTAGTAATATAATTGTTCCTATTATTAATTAAGACATTTTTATTATTATCTTCTCTGAACACTAGAATTTGTCAAGGGTACATACAGCTCACTGAAGGCTCTCAAAGCAAATTCTCAAACCTGGTACCAATGTCTTATTCATTATTTTTAGGTTTGGCATAATACGATGGTTAGTGCTAATCACCGATCTGAGAGGATCTAGAGTAGCTGGGCATCAGTAGAGGACTGGGGTTAACTGGGATGGGAAGACCGCCATAAATATGGGCACCACTATCCAATAAGCTGGGGTCCGAGACTAAATAAAACAGAGATGAGAGGAACACCAGCCTTTTCTCTCTCTGCGTCCTGACTGGGGGTGCAAAGTGACCCACTGTCTCAGAGTTCTGCTACCATGGTTCCTCTGCCACGCTGGACTGCACCCTTGAATGTGAGCCACAAGGACCCCTCCTTTCCTGAAACTTATTTTGCTGTTTCGGTGAGAAAAGTAGGTTATTAAGATAAGAGAGGGAAAAGGCAGCCCTTGGTGGCCAGACAGCCTCAGCTAGACCGACTGTGGCATTTTGCCATTGGATATAAACAACCAACACCATTTCATACACCAGCTCCAGAAAATTTGGTGATTACAATGGATGAAGCTAAAGACAAGAGCACCCTGGAGTTGTTTCTGAATTCAGGCAAAACCCGAAAGCATTGTCCAAACCACAGAACGATCAAGAAGCTCCCACACTGCCTACAGTTAGAGACAGAGGCATTCTCCTGTGGTTCTGTGGCAGTCCGTCCTTGATTGGCTGGCTACTGGCCACTAGCACTGAGGTGTCTGTCCTTCTGTAGGGTGGCTACTCGGTCCTACGCTGAGACCATCACTCGCTTTATGTACAGCTAGACCACTGCAGAGCCAAAAAAGAGTGTCACATTGTTCTGCTGGGCTTAATTTACCCACACCATCACAGACCTAGGAGCATGGTCCTTCTGTGAGGTTCATTGGAACACAGGTAGCTCCTCTAAGAGGCATCGTTTCCTCTCTTCTTCCTGCACCAGCATCAAGCGTTCTTCATTAGGCAGATTCTCCCAGCTAAGATTTACAGCCACTGGTTAAGACCAGTCTTAAGACTCACTGGTAAGGAATGAGAGTGTTAAAAAACAAACAAACAAAAACTTCAATGCTGTCCTGAGAAGTGTGGACTGGCCAGTGTACTTGGATCATTCTTTGATCGAGCAGGAGGCACGTCCAGCCCAAGTGTGCAAAGGAACTCACACACCGCAGACCTGACACTACATCCACAGAGTCCTTCTGCCTGTGAGGCTGATCCTGGGCTGGTGTTTGGGAACCTGCTGATAAACGGCCCCTCCTCATTTATGAACGTGACTCAGGGTGCCTGGCTGCTTACCCAGGTAATGTGCTTACGTTAAACAGCTGCATTGTTTCTGAGTCTGGAAATTTGGTGAGTGGACAGCAGAAGTTATCTATAGGATCAGTTTCCTGATGAGAAACTTCTGCTCTGGGTCTCCCCTGTGCTTCTCTAGATGACTGTGGATGTCATTACAACTCACGGTTGCAGGGATCATGCTCACCATCCGTCACTTGGCAAGGGAAGCCCCTCAGAAGCTTAGAGCTGGCTTCCAACACACCCGACTCACTCGGCCCCATGTGCGTTCCCCTTAGATGCTTTGCTTCGGGTCTCTGTTGGACCATAAATTTTGGCAGTGAGTCCCGCAGCATCTTGGGCCCCATCTGGATTTTACTGAACTGTGGGTGTGTCCTGACATTGGCTCCAGGTTCTAATTTCACTGTTGGGGTTCAGAGACTGGTGATGATAGAGTTGTTTGGGGAACACAGGTATCGAAGAGAAAATGTGAGTTATTCTGCTCTTTTTTTGTTTGCTTGTTTCTGTTTTTTTTTTGTTTGTTTGTTTTTTTTTTTTTTTTTTGAGACAGGGCTTCTCTGCAGCTTTGGAGTCTGTCCGGGAACTAGCTCTTGTAGACCAGGCTGGCCTCATCCCTGCCTCCCAAGTGCTGGAATTAAAGACGGCGTGTGCCACCACCACCACCCGGCTATTCTGCTCTTTCTAAATGTGAATAATAATGGGTGCTAGCAGGGAAGATTTCCTTTAAAATCCACCTGGGGACAAATGTGGCACAAATATTGTCTTCACATATGCAATCCATCCTGTAGCTCCTAAAAGTTGTGCTGCAGATATGGATGCGAAGGCGGTGGATACGGCGAGGAAGACATCCTGTGTGATAGGAAGGGTTGGGCTGGGAAGAGCTACATCAGGACTAACAAACGAGAAAGAAACCAGTCAGCAGAGAAAGGCTGGAATTCCTCCCCCGCCCAGCGTACATATAAAGGACGGACAAGGATTGAAACCCCCCCGTGATATACAAATGTGCCAATGTGGAAGAGACAGGGGCTAGGGAAATGACCTAGGAGGGGTCAGGAGTCCCTGGGCTCCTCCTCTTTTGAATGAATGCTCTAGCCTCAGCTTACAGGCTCACTCCCATCCGTTGGAGCAGATTTCCCTTTCTTAATAACTGTCTCTGCTTCTGTTTCTGAGCTGAGGCACAAGAGCGCAGAAACTTCAGGTGTCCTGTAACACTTGGGGTGTAAGCACACACTCTAAGCCGCCAGGCGCCTGGTTTCTAATTGCTGCCTAACTTCTGCCTTCAGCCCATTTGCTTCCTCCTCTGCATTTTCACAGCCCACTTCACACCCAAGATGGCTCTTCTTCTCCGCTCTCTTCCTTCTTTCCAAGGAGCTAGAATTGCCAACAATTTCCCTTTGCTCATAGGCTGCTTTGAACCTGGGTTGTTTCACACGCTCCCTTCCTTTACAGAGGTGCCCTTGCAAAAGCAATCTATTTTGTAGTTAGGGTACTACAGAACTAAGCGTAGCAAGCTCATCAGTGTTCAGAACATAAAGGGACGGCCTATTTGTTCGAAGCGAAGTGTGTTTCTTCCAGAAGGTGGCTGTTTCTCACAGAGCAGCCTGGAAGAAGCCTTGGAGGAAAATCAGGCTTGCTGGAGCCCTTATACTTGGCCCAGGTACCTGGGAACCATCCCTGGAAGAGGAGCCAAGCTGACTTCCTGCCAGCTTGAACCATGAGCAACTGTGCGTGGGTGTGGAGTCAGGGAGACCTGGGGTTGAGTCCCATCTCTGCTTCCATCCAGTTTAGTGATCTGTGAGCACTTCCACCAATGCCGAGCCTCAGTCTCCCACAGATGTTAAACTATGTCATAGCCATGAAGTGCTGTGCAATTAATAACAACAACATGTGCTTCGCACGGCACCTCCTATGTGCCAAATAATATTTCAAGCGCTGTGAGTATCTTCATTCACTTAATCCTTGTGACTTTCCTATGAGGTAGAGAGCAGAAATGGTCCCAACTTTCCAGGCAAGCCAACCGAGGAATCGAGATATTAAGGGACTTTGCCTTGAGATATAAAATAACAAACACATCGAGAAAGCTGTGGGGTTCAAATCCAGACAGCGTGGCTCCGGAGTCTGAGCTGAAGTGTGGGCAATTTTATGTTTGTAGACGGGTACATCTGGTGTATCGGTATCATTTTAACCTGCTGAAGCCTTGGTGGTCACTCCCGCAAACCGTTCTGTATTTCTGTCTCCACCAGGCAACACAATTAGTGGCAAGCTTTGGATTTCCATGTGAACTCTGGGACTTCCTACCTGGCAAGTGATTAAAACTTTGAAGGGCTCCTTTTAACCGTTTATAAAATGCTAATAACAAATGGCTTTGCAAACCGATTGGGGCAATTAAATGAAATAAAGCGCCCACACTGCCTGGCTTATTGTAAAAGCACACAATAGATGGTAAGCATTATTGACACCGTTATTAACTGAAGTAGGGTTGAGGAGTGAAAAGGAGAGGGAGGGTCAGGAAGGAGGAGGGAGAAGGGAAGAGTTAAGCCCAGTGGATTTGTCACTTGGCATTGCTCTGACACCCCAATAGACACCTTGAGGGTGGGAAGATTAATTTGAGGTCATGGTTTTAGAGGTTTGGGTTCAACCTATGAGGGAAGGCTTTCCAGAACAATTCCCATCTTCATATCATGGTGGCGAGGAAGAAGAGAGTGAATTACAGGAAGTAGGTAGGGACAATATACCTCGGGAATGCCACCACCCCTGCTGGGTGACCCACTTCGTTTGAGCAAACTTCACTCCTCTCTGCTTCCAGAACCTCCCAAGTCATGCCAGAGTCTTCATCCCAAGCATTCGGAACATGAGCCTTCCTTCTGGGAATATTTTTGAAAGAACCCGTTGGAGTGGTACTGATGAGAGCTTATGCACCTGCCTTAGGGTTTCTATTGCTGTGATAAACGCCATGCACAAAAGCATCTTAGGGAGGAAGGGGCTTATTTCAGCTTACACTTCCACATCAGAGTCCGTCACGGAAAGACGTCAAGGTAGGAACCGAGAGGAAGGAACTGAAGTGGAATTCTTACTGGCTTCCCCTTCATGACTTGCTACGCCTGCTTTCTTCTATCACCCAGGGCCACCAGCCCAGGGATGGGACCACTCACAGTGAACTGAGCCATCCCACATCAACTATTATTGAAGAAACCGCCTCACAGGCTTGCCTACTGCCTGTCTTCCGGGATATTTTCTCAGTCCAGGTTCCTGCCTCTCGGACGGCTCAAGTTTGCGCCAAGCTGATCAAATACTAGCCAGCACAGTACTTTGCCAAGTCTCCTGGTGTCCTCACCCGCTGGAGGTAAATGATCTGCCTGCAGATGCGGGCAGTCAGAGCCTCCCAGTGCTCACTAATGTCTTCTACCAGGATCCTCAACAGTTTGTCTTTCTGTTTTCCCTTCTTTCGTACCGTCTTCCTTCTGGAGGCGTGGTTTCTCTACAGGGTTGGCAGGAAGACCTCTTCCTAAGTAGAGGCCAGGTATGGCCTGCACACTGTGTCACTGTGGAGACTAACTAGCATGGCAGCGTGTCACTTTTCTCCTGAGTCTCCCCCTTCGCCTCGTTTCTATTTGCCAATACTACCCTGAAATTTGACCTCCCATAGGCGGCATGGGTTCTTTTGCTTACCTGAAGCCCTATTTTCTAGAAAACTCAGACTAAGTCAGTTTTATCAATACAAAAGAGCAGGAATTGTATATACAAACCAGCTCTGGATAAAGGGTTTGCACTAGGGAACCCTCTAGTCCAAGTTCAGCAGACAGGACCTGAGGTCATCAATGAGCCAAGCTCTTAACTGCTGTCCAAGGCAAGTGCATTCTGAATACAGGTTCCAGCTAGACCTGGACACTTACTCTGCCGGACGGCTTTGCAGCTCATACCCAAGGCAATGCCATCTTCTGGAGAAGGAGCTCTCCTTACATGTGGCCTAATCTGAAGCAGAGGAGATCTTTACTTTCTCCCAGGTCAGACTTGGCTTGGTTTCTGATTCCTTTCAGAAGAGAGGCTGCATGCATTTGGCTTTATCCGCTGCATCGCATTATCGGGGAGTCTAACTTTCCCCTTGGCCCATCTCTTAGGCTTCAGCCATAACAAATACTAGTGGCTTGATAAACAGTACATCCAGCCAGCAGCCAGCCCCAGCCCCCTCACTGCTAGGGGTCCTCTTATCTGCCTGGCTGCTTCCCTATCAGAGACAGCTGGCCTTGTCATTGTGGGAAGAGTTTGGGGGAGGATCTCGGTCTCTCTAAATCACTGCAGGAAGTTTGTCCTGGGTTTCCCCTGAGCCTGGCTCCAGAGATCCTAGGGGTAACTGGCATCATCCTCCCCACATCAAACTTCATGTATCAAGCCCATATGAGCCCCTTGGGCCCCCTTCACCTTTAGCCTACCCCATGCGTACCCCACAATGAGGTCAAAGGAAAGAGAGCTGTTTCTACATGGTGGCCCATCTACCTGGGTGATCAGCGTGAAATCTGATTGTGGTAAGATCTGGGAGATGCTGAACTCACTAGCCATGCTCGCTAGCTACATGTGGTATCCTTAAATACCTGCCCCCAGGTCCTGCATCACTGCTGTATTGAGCAGAGCGGTCCAGATGGCTGAGTGAAGCTGCCTTATGACTCATGCGGCTCCAGGTGCTCCCAGGGCAGCACTTCCTGCTTGAGGATGTTTTTCTTGCCACCCATAGCTACCCTTGGATTTATTTTATTAGTCATTCATTCACACAGGAGGGAGAGAAAGAAGGGGGAACAGGCTCCACAGGCCAGGGGGTCTGTGCTATCATATAAGCTCTGAGCCTTTGAGTCAGCCCAACAGACTCCAGAGCTATAATCTCTGCCCCTATGTCTCAGACAGGGGTCCTGAGAAACAGTAGGGCTAATAGTTTTGGGCCAAATCCATGATGGAATGAATCATGGAATTTTTGAGTTAAACATTCCTTAAAAGTAAGGGAATTAACACAGGATCCAGTCAGGTGCCGGGCACTTTCTTTAAATCTTTTAAAAAAAAATTCTTTTTTACTCTTGTGTGTGTGTGTGAGAGAGAGAGAGAGAGACAGAGACAGAGAGACAGAGACAAGTAAGTACAACGCAATCACGTAGAACATGTGCCACCACACAGATGTGGAGGTCAGATGGTAACATGTAGAAACTGACTTTCTCCTTCCACCGTGGGTTTAAGGGATCAACCTTGGGCGGTCACGCTAACACAGCAACTACTTCTCCTGCCGAGCCATCTTGCCAGCCACTTAAACTTACAGAAAAATAAATGGAAATAGATAACCAGAGGTATGTTTTACATGGTGACTACACATGCATTGTGTCAAGTATCCTACAGAGTAGTCAGCATGTTACAGAGTCAGCATCCGTTTGGCTCCGTGCTGTGTCTTCTCCTGACTCTCCCTACCTCCTTCATCATGTTAACAAAGATCCTGAGTCATAGCGTTTATGTTACAGTTGATTACCAACCCCTGACTGAAAAACACTGTCCTGCTCCCTTCATATCTAGGCTCCTTTTGCCCTTTCCGCTCTCTTCACATCTTTGTGTAATAGGCACTTATCCCTAAGCTGCAGATGGGGAAACTGAGGCTCACTCAACTTCAGTCATTTGCATAAAATTCTTCAGTTGCTGTGTGGCTCAGATTCTGAGTATAAACCCCAAACCCATTGTCCTTCCTCGTTACCCCACTGGTGACGGGCGCGCAGAGAAGAGAAATAACTGGTCTGGGGTCACATGAGGGCTGGTGACAGCCTCGTTCTGAAACTAGACTTGTCCCTGGATGCCACACTCTGCGCTACACTCTCATTGGCAGGAGCCTCGCTTCTGCCATTGGAGGGAGTGAGCGAGATGAGTTCAAAGAGGTGTCCTGACAAGGCTGAGCTCACCCGAGGAGGAAAATGTCTCTTGAATATCTTGGGAAAGAATCCGGTCATTGCGCTACTTCCATAGAAATTGAAAGTCATGTTGGCACAAATTAAAAGCAAAATTCTTGTTTGCTGCACCTCTCTGCACACCCACTGGGTCTGAACAGAGGTTCAAGAAAGCAACCCATTTTCATTTAGCAAGGTCTGACTCTCCCCCATTCCCTTCTCCCTCCCCAGTGCAGAAAGGGACACAGCCTGATTGGCACCACTAACCAAGCTCACAGGTGAGAGAGAGGTGGGAACCACCAGTTCCAGGCCAGGACTTCCCGAAGTCCTCTGAGAGGGCACTCCCAAGAACGGCATTGCTCATGGCCTTTAAACCACAGCAGAGGGACCACTGAGGAGGAGAGGTCCCTGGTCATGCTGTCTGAGGCCGCTGAGCAGAGGAAGTGTGGCCACTGTGGCGAAAGACAGGATTTTAGCAAAAGAAGCCAGAAGCACATGTCTCTCACGGGGAAGAGATCGGGCGGCCAGGGTTGGGAGGGAGGCAGCAGGATCTGAAAATGAGATGATGAGCAGCAGGATGAAGAGCTGGGATGAGAAGTGGCTGGGGATGGATGTGGTTCAAGATCAAAGCCATAAACGTGGAGAGAGAAGGGGCATTGAATGGGCCAGTGGCTACAGAATCCAGCAGCTGTGCCCAAGTAGGTGGGTGAGCAGAGGATCAAACAGATACTTTGCTGCGCTAGAGTACTGGGATTCCAGGCTGGTCCAGGACCGGAAGCAAAGGGGTGGGATGGTCCTTGATGCCAGTAAGATCTTGGGGGAGCAGGGTAGAGACGTTCAGCATAGAGGCAACTTATAAGCCCTGCCTGCACTGTCAGAGTCCCCCCCCCTCCCCATCTTTTCTTGCCTGGATTTTTTTTGCTATAGCATCATACTTCAATCTTTGCCTGCGGGGGTTTATTCTTTGCACATTATCCAAAATCATCCTGCTTGCACTGTAGACCTCAGCCAGACTCTTCAGAGGGTCTCCTAGCAACAGCCCGCACACCCTCCACCCCAGGCCATCGCTTTGGCCTCCTCTACTGGTCTACTTACTGGCCCCCTTCAAAAAGCCACTTACGTCCTACATCAAGGTCTCTGCAGCCATCCCCTCGGCTGGCATTTAGTCCACAACCAGAACTCCTGTTATCCACGACAAAGTTCCAAAGTCATGTCTCTATGAAGCCTTCTCTGGTCTTCATATTTAAAATCATAACCCCTTTCCCTCACTCTGGGACCTGTTCACACAGCACTTACTATCTTGAAGCAGCCCATACAGTTTAGGTTTTCAACTGGTCATCCTCAATTCCCCTCATTCAAAGTAGCTTCACTAGTTTTGATGGTTTACAGAATCTCTGTACTTAAAACCATCCCCTAGAATATAGTAGTAAGTGCTCAGGAAATTGCATCTATTATTGTGGTGAATTGTCCTGAGATGTCTGGCCTTGCCGAGAGTGGACCGTGGTATCAAAATGGTTCTCCTTTGCCCCAGACTCAAGCATGTTTATGTCAAGTGCCCTCCAAAACCCTGTCCTGGGTCAGGTTACTCAGTGGCTCTGGAACAAGGGCACAGGAAAAACAGTAAACACCTAAGGATATTAAAAACATTGTGTCCTTGAGAACAGCTAGAAGGCAAATCACTCCCAAAAGACATTGCTATTGTTTGTCCTATAATGTAAAACTGTGCGCGGTTGTGATAAGAAGCCAGGAGCTTCCTGATGGAGAGGCTCTCAGATGGAACTCCAGCTTCACCAATTCTTCCCCAGTCAGCTTCTGCTGGATGTCAGAGCCTGGTTTGATGACATTACATATGTTTGCGCTCTCTCTCTCTCTCTCTCTCTCTCTCTCTCTCTCTCTCTCTCTC
>NC_022023.1:3374702-3413664 GCF_000317375.1 Microtus ochrogaster
TCTCTCTTTTTGCTCTCTCCTCTCTCTCTCTCTCTCTCTCTCTCTCTCTCTCTCTCTCTCTCCTCGCTCTCTCCTTGCTCTCTCCTCTCTCTCCTTGCTCTCTCCTCTCTCTCTCTCTCTCTCTCTCTCTCTCTCTCTCTCTCTCTCTCTCTGTCAGGCTATTCAGTTGTCTCTGCGGGATATTAAACCCATCTGTGATGATGTCTTGTTATCTACCTGTTACTTGCTATCTGTCCTTTTACTTTTGTTTGCTGCAGGCTTAGTAAACTCACTCATTTGAAAGTATGGTCCCTGTGTTCTCCAGATGACTCAGAACAGTGCTGGGTTTGGTCGTATGGCTTCACGACTTCACCCCATATCACCCTTAAAACATGCTCACACATGTCTGCTCGGACCAGCCTCTGGGGACACCCTTGCTGTCTGTCTGCACAGAAAGCCCTTCCTTCCATTTCTTTACCTGTTAAATCCCGCCCCATCCTCAGAGCCTGAGCCTGGCACCTCCTTCATGGAGTCTTCCTGGATGCTTTCCGACTGGACTTTCCAACTTTTCTCTACACTTGACAAAGTGTAAAAGTGGCCCTGGTGATTTTCATATCCTCCTCATAATGGAGAGGCTATGCTTCTAACACAGACAAGGAAATTTATGCTGTAGACAAGGGCAGAATTCTTTCTCAGCAACGTGGAGCACACGGAACAGCGCACACCATTCAGTGGAGTGGTCAAGCAACACAGTGATTGCAGAGTGGGACATGGCTGGGTTTAAGTCTTGACTCTGTCCCTTAAACTGCCACTGATGTCCAAATCAGGGTGCTCGCCTAGAAAATGGGGGGGGGGGGGAATGAATCTTCTAACTCACTTCCTAAATTCTCTGGCTCATGCCAGATCCTTTCCAGTCCTCTTTAGAACTTGGGGGGGATCCTGGTGTGCTCAGGAGTTACATGGCTAACTGTCCCATGGGAGACAAACTCTGGTCTGTTCAGGAGGGAGTGTGGGCTGGCTCCAGAAATAGGAAAGCACTCAGCAGGAGGGTGATGGAGGAAGGTCATTGGTTAATTATAATAAAGAAACTGCTTGGCCCTCATAGGTTAAAACATAGGTGGGAGGAGTAAACAGAACAGAATGCTGGGAGGAAGAGGAAGTGAGCTCAGAGGCCATGCTCCCCTCTCCCGGGCAGACGCAATGAATTCCGACCCAGGATGGACTTAGGCTAGAATCTTCCCAGTAAGCGCACCTTGGGGTGCTACACACATTATTAGAAATGGGCTAGTCCAGGTGCGAGAGTTAGCTGAGAAGAGGCTAGATATAATGGGCCAAGCAGTGTTTAAAAGAATACAGTTTGTGTGTTGTTATTTCGAGTAAAGCTAGCAGGTGGCAGGAGCTGGGTGGTGGAATGCAGACCCGCAGCTCCTTCTACAGGGGGGTTCAGTCTTTAGTCCAGCTGTCTGGCTCAACTCCCTGCCCTGGAAGATGCTGTCTCTTTGGACAGGAGGTTGAGAGGCAGCACTCAGAATATTCCAAACTTACTGGCCAGTTTTCATCTAGATCTTGGCAGGAATGACTGATCTCAAGGGTCTGGACCCAGAGGTGGGGGCATGGGGGGCATGCCCAGTAGACTTGGGAAGGAGCTCTCTCTCCATATGCCCTGGAGATTGCTGCTCAGTGGACTTGATACCTCATTAGCTTAACCCACACTTTCCCCTTTGATGTCGGTCTACAGACTTATAGGGGAGGGGCACGCCGACTTTTCCTTCATTTTCTTTTCTAAGTGAATTTTTAAGTTGGCTCCTGGGATGAAAGCAGAGGCCACCCAGACACTCTTCGTGCCTCCTGGTCTGGGTCCTGCAGTGGTCTCTCCTGGGCACATCTCTCTAGAGCACAGTCAGCTCTTACCCGGCCCCGAGACCCAGGTATAAACACGAGTGGGGAGGAGGACCTTGCCCTTTGCACACTCAGGGGAAGTGAGTGGCTCATTCCTCTGGACCCTTAAGCAAATACCACCATCAGATGCCTCAGGACTCAGAGAACAGGGACTTCCCAAGTGGTGTATAGGCTAGCAACGCCTCAAAGATGGCATGGATTTTTATACGTTTCATTATTTTTGTTTGTCTGTGTGCTTGTACATGCATATTTGTGTAGGTCCAGATGAGTCTAGGGGTATGTGTGCCCATGTAGAGGTCAGAGGTCAACAGTGGGTATGGGTTCTCAGGCACTGTCTACCTAATTATTACAGTTGTTGTTGTTATTATTATTATTATTATTAAAGATAGGGTCTATCATTGGCCTGGAGCTTGACAATTAGATTATACTGGCTAGCCAGTGAGACCCGGGACCCACCTGTCTCCGTGACCCCTGTATCAGGATCACAAGGTTACCATATTTAAAATGCTGCTTCTGAGGATGGAGTCAGGTTCTCATTCTTATACAGGGAGCATTTTACTGACTGAGCTATCTCCCCAGTCCCCAGATTTTATAGTTTTTAACTATGATAATTAAACCTAATATCAGGGCTTTTAAAGTGAATAAATGGTATAACTTTCACTAGATTTATCTCCAGAACTGCCTCACCCTCCAAACTGGAACTCTGTAGCCTGTAACAATCACTGTCAGGATCTCCTTCCCTGTCTCTAACGACCACCAATGTGTTGCTCTTAAACCCAGGCTCCGTGGCTCAAAGAGGTGAACCAACTTGTTCAAGGTCTGGCAGCTGGGACTTGGTGCACTGCACCTCACGGCGAGGTCCGGTCTCCTCAGGGGCAGTCAGTTCTTTCCAATGCTGGACACCTCTGCTCTCATACAGGACCACAGGGGACTAACTTCCCATCCCACCCACTACTGCTCTGCATTCACCTTCTAGAAGAAAGCCTGCCACACCGGAGACACTCAGCGACCACACATTCCACATGAATCCACTGAGAGATTTTTGCTATTCTGCCTCAGTGCTGGGGATGGAGCCCAGATCACGTCCTCTGCCCTCTGGAAAACATTTATCGGATGCCTACTGGGTGTCTGTCATACTAGAGTCTTCTTACTGCCTGTGGCTTGCTGGACTGCACCAGAAGGAGGGACCTGAAGGATTTCTCTGGCTGATGGTTGTGAGGGGGACGGGCTTGTGTCTCTATCACCCGGTCAATTTTGTATTTATTTCGAATGTTAGGCAGTGACATTAAAGCTGCTGACATTAACTTTCAGGGACAGAAATTGGCCTTAATGGACCCTACACAAGTTATTACTGATGACAGCTGCACACAGCAGCCCTGTGACCTCATCGGAAGCTCCCACCGCTGTCAATACTGTTGACCATACTTGACTGACGCAAGGCCAGGTGTGGAAGTGGAGTGCACGCTTGTGTGGCTGGAGGTCACGGGGGTTATGCTCTGCCCTTTACATCAATCAGGAGGTCCCTCTGAGAGCTTGGACGCACACTGCCGATGTTCTCAAGTGAGAGACCCTAATTCCTTATGACTCAGAGGGATGCAAGCGAGGGACCAAAGAGACCTGCAGTCCAATCAAAGCTTTGGTTTTTGGTGTGTTTTGGTCCCATCTGGCAGGTGGGAATGCCATTGCCGTGTTGTGAAAGTTAGAGGCCATCCCATGCGTGCACTGGGGCTCTTGGATTTCCTTTATTCCTGAGCGGTGGCCTCACTGGTATGAATAACTAACACACCCAGTGCATGGAACCCTCCTCAGAGGAAACGGAGAGAGCCAGGTCTAAAGGGGTGGGCGGTGGAGGAGCAGAGGACGGGATGGTGGGAGATTCCATGGAAAGGGCAAGGGGAAGAGGGGAGTCTGGGAAGAACAGACGCTCTTGACAGGGCATGGCCTCTCTGAGCCTCAGTTTCCCCAGCTGAGCAACGAATCATAGCAAGGCATTCTGATGATCAATATCACGATTCCGATCAGAGTATAAAACAGCCATTAGCACAACTTGCCAAGGAGTCAGGGTTCCAGAGGATGGAAACCTGTGGGTGCCTGCTCTGGGAAGCCATGCCTGAAAGGGATGCAGAAATCAGGGTCTTTTGTTGGACTCCCTTCCCTCTCCTCTGCCTCTTCATTTCTTCTGAGTATAGCTGCCTTAGCTCTGTGGTCCCAGTGGAGATGGAAGCAGGGAAAGGGAGCCATGCCTACGCTGGGGAACCAGCCACCAACCTCCTGGCCCCACTGTCTGCTGGCTCATAGCGCATGTCATTATCCCCCCAACAGAGGCTTAATCCAGCTCTCGTGGATATACAATAAAGTGGGCGGTATATGTCTTACGCTGTCATGACTTTACAGAAAATGATCCTCAATCGCCCTAGCAAGAAGCCTTCAAAAGAACACCCAACCCCAGCATTTTTCTACTCAGAGAATTCAACAGGATAACTAAAGCTGATGAAGTTACGAGTTCAGATCGGTTAAAAGGCCAGAGTTCTAATTCCATCTAGCCAGCACGTGAGCCGGAAAGACAGACTTCTTGGTCTCTGTGGTTACACTTCCTTGTTTCTGTGCAATGGTTGTAAAGAAACTGACTTCCAAGAGTTGAAGCGGCAGTCAGTGAGCTCCTGAGGCTGGAGTACGCGGCCAGCCATGCTCAGATGTTGATAATCAGGTGCGCTGATTAACTCTCCGTGGCCCTAATCCTTTCAGGCCTGTCTCCGGCATGCCGCCATCAGTCAGAATCCCACGTCTACAAGTCCTGGACGTCATTCAGCCCAGCTGGTATAAGAAGCAGCTATCAGAACACTGCCTCCTCCCAGATGAGCTGGGTTCTGCGGTTGAAGGCTATGACATGGGCAACCTACAAATGCTGGTCATTTAGCCATCAGCATATATGTTAATATTTCAAAGGCTCAGAGCAGTCCAGCAAAAGAGGATCTCCTGCTTCCTCACGATCACAAAACGTGCCCAATGCGCCCCTTCTCCTAATTTGAGAGCTTAGGAAATGAGAGCTGCTGATTTCACTAAACTGTAGGTGAGGAGCCTGAGGACAAGAGAGGGGACGAGAGAGGGGACGAGAGAGGGGACGCAGCCCAACCATTCTCCAGGCCAGCGACGGAAGACTTCCTGTTCCCCCAACCAGACCTCATTTTCTCCGAGCGCTGTTTAAAAAGGTTCTGTGCTTCCACGGGTTAGGGAGTGACGGGGCTGCCAGCTCAGCCTGGGCCTTCGTGGGAGATGAACGGTACAAGCTATCCACGATGGGAGGGAAGAGCCACAGGGGCTGAGGCTGCGGGACCCTCCCTGGAGTTGGGGCAGGGCCCAGGCCCTGTCTCTCCTCCCCCACTCCTAGGAAGGATGCTACTGGCCCAGATGGCAGAAGAGACATCTGGAATCCTGCTGCTGCTGGCTCTTTAAGGGGGATGAAATCCTCTACCTGGTTCTGGCTCTCGTGGTCAGCTGCCTCATCTCTAATCTGGGCTTTGATCTTCGGCAGCTCAGCTGGAGCTGTCTTGTTATGGACTAAATGGGCTAAACCTTCATCCTGACCCAGATGCTGGCTGGGAATCCAGGTTTTTGCATTTAGAGCTGGCAGCCAGTAGGGGGCTCTGGCATCTGGCTGGCTCTTCTCATTCCTTCGTTAGTTTGTTTTATTACAACATCCCATGTTGCATTGTGCCTGTTATAGGAGTTGAGAGTAAGAGCCCGGACCCCTGACCAAGCGTCTCAGAAACAAAAGCCTCCCGGGATGAGGCTGTTCTGGGCTCTGACAGTGACCAAGGTGGACTCTGAGTTCCTCAGGGCCCCACCAACAAGATCTGAGGGGAAAGGATGACTCCGAAGTTGAGCTCCCATCACTCGGACATAAAAACATGTGCAAACTACTTGCCCTTTTCTTAAAACCGTAGCACCCCGGGGCCTCGGAGGATGGAACACAGCCTGGAGTCAGCTCCTCACGACAGGCAGGCATGGAGCAAGGCCCCCTTTCCACCTCAAAACTTATTTTTACTTTCTTAACTCTTAACTGACGAATGGCGATCGCATACATCGACAGGTTATCATGCTATGTTTCCACAGACGTACGCGCATGCAGTGGAAGGATTCAATCCGGCTGTGAGTCTACCACCTGACATTCTGAGGGAGGAGGGGACCTTGGTAACCTACCCACCTTTAGTGAGTTTGAAATACTCATAGTAGGTTGAAGACCCTTCGTCTTAAAAGCAGAAACTCTGAAATCTGAAATTCTGAACATCGTGTTGGAATAGGAAATTTCTAGATTTCAGATCTGGGGGGGGGGGAGTGTAGAAATCTTCAGCAGGAATGTCTATTCAAATAGACCCACTTTGGGCAAACTATGATTTCCTGACTCCAAGCTTTTGGGTGACTGGGCAATTCCACACATTCATCATATAAACTTATTCCTTCTACTGGAAACTTTGGAGCCTTTGACCTCTATCTCCTTGACACCCCAAAGGTCAAGTTGCTCCTACATGACAGTCTTAGTCTGTAGACCCTTCTTCTGAGCAACAAAGGACAGCGGGACTGGACAGTGGCCCTGGAGATGGCCTAGGACTGGTGGGGGAGGGGCAGCTGGCTGCTAGAGTGTACAGGAGCAGAGCTGAGCACTGCCCAGTTCACAGAGAACCAGCTCTCCAGGGGATGAGTTACCGACACCAGCAGCCCTCTGCTCCCTTACCTTGTGAGTAATAACCCAGCGCTTTAGTCTTGCCCTAGTCCGGACTCAAAGTGCAGCGAGCCGTCTCTGACACATCACTGATGGGTGGGCCTTTCATGTGACATTACAGAAGGCTCTGACTCTTGCCTACTGAAGGCAAAGCCATTTTTCATCAGCTTCCCCAGAGCCCCAGGGAGAGAGCAAGAAATCAATATTATAATGCAAACCACAGTCTGGCCATCCCCGTAACCAACAGGCCAGGTGAAGAGGCACTCACCGGTCTCTGTGTTCTCGTGCTCCGTGTCCGTGAGCGTGAGGTTGGAGTTGGCCCGGCTGGACAGGCAGGAGCTGCGTCCTGACCGCGTGCTCCGACCCCACAGGCGCACTGGGTGCTCAGGCGACAGTACAGTGTCGGCTTCCAGGTCCACCTCGGAGCTGGCCCCCATGGAATAGCCGCAGTGCGGGAGGCCGATGTCTGTCCGGTAGAGGGTCCCATGAGGGGGTGTCATCTCCCCGAGCCCCAGCTCACGCAGGGTGAAGTTGGTGCCTGAGGGGAGACAAGGTAATTACGGTGAAGGGGCTGGGAGAGTTTTCCACACCAGAAGCCCCTTACGGCTGGGTTTCCTGCTGTACTCCAAACTCACTGTACAGCCTCAGCCCCTTCCTCGGCGTGCAGGGCTCCTGCCCCTCCTTCCTCTTCCAAGTGCTGTGCATCAAAGCTGATTCAAGCTGCTGCCTTCCTCCGTGGAAACTCCGTGTTACCTACCTACATGTGTGCAGAGTTCACTGTCTCTCCCAGTTCCCTCTGGGAGGTGCCCTGCCTCGGTGATGTTAGATGGTGCCATTGTCTGCCACTTTTGCTGAAGGTGGCTCCTACGCAGGCAGATGCTATATGTCTTGTTTATTTCTAAATGTATGTGTCTCCAGACAAACCCAGTAGAGTGAAGGCACTCAGTTTAATACGTCTGTTAAATTGCACCGAAGGTTTCTGTCTCCCTTCTCAAATAGAACTTGCCAGTAAAGTCCAGACGCAGGCAGAAACTTCTTGAGTGAGCCCTACATACATCTCTGGAACCAAGAGTTCTTTCCCGGACAGGCCAGAGGAATTTGGAATGGGAAAGAGTTCAGAGGCTGGCACAGCTACGATTTGAGGGCAAAGTCGTAAAACCCTTCCATGCTAGTGGGTAAAAAATGCATCCGTATCTGGAGCCGCTAGTTCCCCCCTTACTCTGCCCTGGCTGTTGCAGCCACTTCTCTTCCACCCCTATCCATTACCCCCTCAGATCCAGATGCCAGACAATTAATTTCATGTCAGCAGTCCCTGGACCTCAGGGACCTCCGGGTTCTGCTCAGCGGCCAGTCAAATGTTGGAATCAGCTGGAGTATTGGCCTGACCAAAGGTTACCTACTTGGAACTTCACTCCTGTGTGCCATACTCCACTCTTCTCTCATACGTTTTTCTCCTTCTGAGAACAAGTGATGGCGTGCACATTGGAGCCCAGTCCCCAGGTCCTTCCCAGGTCTCTGCAGATTCCGAGTCCTGGCTGCTGTGTGCACTCTCGTCCTCTCCTGCTCTCCATCCAGCCATAGCTGTGCTCACTGGGTTAACCCTCTCAAGAGAGGCCACTCATAAAGAATGGCTGCTCTGCTTAGTGAAAACTCATATTTATTTGCCGTAAACAGCCTAAGCCGCATTGATTTCCGTAGGGCTTTCCCTCCGTTCCCTGTTAAGCTGACAGATTTGGCATTCGTACTGATGGGCAGAGGCATCTGGATAGAGAAGGGTTGCAAGGTAAGGGCCAAGTCTGAGAGTTAGGGATCCCAGTGAGCCAACTGAGCCCCTCGGTGAGGTGGGAGAGTCATTTCACCATGTGGTCTCTTTCTTGAAGAGCCCAGACCCTGGGTTGCCATCCTAACCTCTCTCAGAGTCTAACTGCAAACTCTAGGCTGGAGGTCACCTGAGCTTCCTTCAGTAGGGGGATAACCCATGCCCTGGTCCTTCAAGCGATCTTTTAAGATCCCAGATGGCTGTTAGCAAATGGGATGGCACATGCTTGAAGATGCCTAGATGTTCTTCCCCAGGACCAGAGGAACTCCTTTCCTCGGCCTGCTGCACTGGGCTTGCATCTGAGCCGTGGGCTCACTTAGTTTTGTTGAGCACGGGCTGGGCAGGGCTAGAGGAAAGCTTGGAGGTATTTTGTCTCTTGCCTTCACTGAGGCTCAGAGGTGACAATATAAAGTCAGTAGCATTCATAAGGCATGGGTTCCATGCCAGGCTCTAGTGGCAAGGATATTGTTTACGGTCCTCACTAACCCTCAGGAGCACCCTACCATCAGGTGCCATTGTCCCTCTGCACAGGTGAGGATGCTGAGGGCTGAAACCAGTGCAGAGCCAGATTCACATTCGGACCTGTTGGATGCCAGGACAGAAGCTCTAAATCATGAGCCAGGGAAGAGCTGTGGAGATGACAGTTTTCAAGCCTGAGAGGCAGCCTTGCTAGTGGGACAGCTTTCGTGTGGACCCAGGCCTGTGGGAGGGAGTGGGAATGAGGCCATAGATATGTGTGTGTGTGTGTGTGTGTGTGTGTGTGTGTGTGTGCGTGTGTGCGTGTGTGTGTGCGTGTGTGTATGCCTGCATGCTCCTCTTTCTTGTTTGATCTTGGAAACACGATTCAATCTGGGGTTGCTGTGAGGATTAAACAGCATTGCTAAAACATGTCTAAATTACATAGCACATGTCTAAATCATGCGTGGCTGATGCTGTCTGTGGAGGGGAGGAGCACAGGGCAGAATCCCACAGACTGCTGTCATTGGGAAGGAACAGGGTCACCTACCAGGACTCACAGAGGCCTGGAGCAGAACAACAGGCTCCTTGAAGACTCTACAGTAGGAAGCAATCACAGTTGCAGGATGCAGCAACCGTTCAGATGGGCTAGGCCGTGGGTAGGGTAGAGAGGCCGGAGACTAAAAATTCTAGGGAGCCGAGGAGGAAACTGAGGAAGGACTCCTAGCGTTGGGAGTCACTCTCGGGCTTCACTGAAGCTTATGCCTGAATGGGCAGCTCTGGGTTGGATGGTCATCGAGGTCAATCTTCCAGGACTGGGCAGTGGCAGAGGGGAAGCGGACAAGGGGTTGACTGAGAGGTATTCTGGGAAAGAGTGGCTAGACTTGGCTGAGGACTGGATGGAAGAAGGGCGGCAGGGGGTGGGGCGGGTATCTAACAGCAGGATATCTCCCGGTTGCTAAGCGGTTCAGTCTAATCATCCCAGGAGCAGGATCTCTCAAGGTCACGCAGCTCACACTGAGAAGGTGCTAAGATATGCTCCTTGAATGGATAAACCCAGAAGCTAAGCACTGGTGTTTATCTAACACCTACCTCTGTTATCACTGCTTACAACTTACAGGCGTCCACACCCCTGTCCCCCTCACCAGTCACAGCGGCAGGGAGACTGCTCAAGGCCAGCTAACAAGGACCAGGGGTAGCGGAAGAGCTTGATTCCAGGCTGGTACCCGAGCCCAGCCTCCAGCCAGCACTCTGAGCAAGGCAGCTGACCCAGAAAACATGTCTGTCCCAGTATGAACTGCAGGGTAGACTCTCAGCAGATCCAGGGCCCCAAATGGCAGGAACTTGGATTTCTCTCTCTAGAGTCCAGCTCACCTGCATTTTCATTCACACACCACCTGTATTCTTTCGGGTTCAGCATGCACTCACCTGTGCGGCAGAACTCCTCGGCCTCTTGGGGTACCATGTCCTTGACGCGGCTGCCATAGGCTAGGCGGGCATCTTGGTCATAGGCCTTCAGGGTCTCACTGGAGCTGTAGGACTTCTGTGGGGCCTTGCCCTCCTCGCTGTCTGCCGACGAGCTGGTGTAGCGGCGCTCAGCATCGCGGCGCCGGGTCAGCGAGCGGTAGGGCTTCCTCTCCTTCACGTCCATGGCCTCCGGCCCACGCTCTTCCACATCCACGAATTGGGCCCTTGCCGCACTCAGGGCCGAGCGGTCTGCAGTGGGGAAAAGAGAGGCAATGCTGAGCCTCATATTTGGGTTGGGAGAGGCAACGTCAGTGTCTGCCCTGGACCCGAAGTACTCTTGGAGCAAAGCGAGTCAAAGACCAGGCTGCTGAGGTGTGGGCAGGCGCCATTGCTACCCTGCAGCCAGAAGCGTAGGGCACCTCTCACGGACAATCCTTTCTGTTTCTGTTGCAGGACCTACCTACATGAGGATACCCCATGCTTTCCTCTAGGGATGGAGATCAGTAGAGCTACCAACAAAGACGGGAGGGTGCTAGCTCCCAGTGATGGTTGGAGGCAGAAGAATCCTTGCTACTTTTCATCTGAGAGAGGGCCTGACCCTGACTTAGGGGCTCTTGGTGTATCTGAGAGATGATGGACCATAGCCAGGCTGGGACTTAGTTCTTCAGCAATCTCACTAAGTCACTGTAGGTCTGCAGACATCATTACTGACTCCAGCAGCCATCTCCACACTGATTTCAACTGTGGCTGCTTTGACTTCCACACCAGGAATTACCGGGGTTTTCGCCTGTCCATAGCCTCACCAGCGTTTGTTACTATCCATGGTTTTTTTTTTTTTCAATGACTGGCCATTCTGGCTACACATTAACACTACGCTGAGATTCTGCTCACCCAGGTCAGAATGGCAGCGGATTTATTGCTCTGTTCTGAAGGCCTGAGAGCTTTTAGCTGAATGGCATCTTCGTTTCTCCTTCCAGAGTCTTTCTTTAGTCTGGGGCACAGACACAAGCTCTCCCCACCCCTGAAAGGGGCCAGGAGTACAGTACAGGAGGAAATCGATGTTTCATTCAAACGATTGACCAGACGCTGTGTCTTCCTTTCTGGAAGCCTACAACCTCCTCAGTTCTGGTCCACTCGTCACAACAACATGGGTGTGCAAAACATTTCCTTCTTCACTGTTTGGCTAGAAAAAATGGCAGAGCAGGAGGCTCTGTGATAAACGAAACACAACCGGGGGCTCTTGCTGGACAAGACTCTGCCAGCCAGAGTGGCATTTAGTGCCTGCCAATGGTGCCACTGGTGTTTGGCGGGGAGGGATTGGGAGATGTCTTCTGAATTTTTAAGATGAGCTGGGAATTTGGATTTTGAATTGAAATACGTTATTTAAAGATATAAACTTTTTTATTTTTGATTTCGCAACATGTTGCAGGACAAACAAAGCCTGATTTGGTTGGAAGACTAGCAGGTCGGCTTGTGGTCATAGGCACATGCATAAGATCTTCAGACCTACGTTCGTTCCTTCCTTCCTTCCTTCCTTCCTTCCTTCCTTCCTTCCTTCCTTCCTTCCTTCCTTCCTTCCTTCCTTCCTCCCTCCCTCCCTTCCTTTCTTCCTCTCTCCCTTCCTTCCTCTCTTCCTTCCTTCCTCCCTCCCTCTCTCTCTCCCTCCATCCCTTTCTCCCTCCCTTCCTCTCTTCCTTCCTTCCTCAAAGAGTCTCTCCAGGGTAGCTCCTAGCTCTACTCCAGTGGGAGACTCTGTCCACCCTCTTAACAAGCCCTCTGGATGCACTAAGACCAGCCCTATACCCTAAGCTGAACGCCACAACCACTTTGCAAGGAGATGGTCTGGAGTTAGCGCTCGATGTCTTTGGAGGGATTATGGATCCCGAGTGCTTACTCTAGACTTTTCCTGACATATTTTCCTTCTCTTTTCAGAGCATAAACATTTGTGATTTTATTGGTGCTGCATAAAAACCATGAAGCACACATGTGACTATTTTCATGGATCCTGAACCATTCAGCTTCCCACCTAGCCACGTAACATGAGTCAGTAGAAGCGAAGTCATTATTACTACAGAGACCGAAGTTGTGCCCAGAAGCAGTCAATACGGAGTGAATTTCTTGGGGTCTTCATTCTCAAAGCATGCTTGATAATCAGGCAGTGGTTTAACCCAAGACACACAAGAATTAATTCATATGATGAAGGCCCAAATCTAGGCTTGAAATTCTGTTGTCTTTGAAAAAATATTATTTTTATTTTGTGTGTATGAATGCTTTCCCTAAATGTATGTATGTATGTATGTGTACCAAGGGTGTGTCTGGTACCTGCAGAAGCCAGGAGATGGCATTGGATCCCCACATGGGGATCCAGAAGTGTATTCTGCCATCTCTCCAGCCCTTGAGTTCTGCTGTCTTGATGCTCAGCCTCCCAACACTCACTGCCAAGACCAAGTTCTGAGGGTGTGAAAAGCAAGGCCACAAGGAAGACCAGAGAGCATCCACACCTTCTCTCCTGGGGTCTTCAGAATTCCCTGACTGCAATTCTCAGCTTAGAAACCAACTTGCAATGCATCCCATACATACTTTGGTAAGTGAATATATTTATGGAATATGTTACTGGAAGCAGAAAAATCTATAAAAGTTATAGAACCATGGAAGTTAATGCTTGCTCATAGTTCCCAGGTTAATCTAATAGTTTTTAAAAAAAGATTGTGTGTGTATGTGGGGGAGGGGCATGTGTGTACGCTTGCGGAGGTCAGGAGAGAGCACCTCACTTCCCCAGGGTTAAAGTTACAGCTGGTTTTGAGCTACCTGACATGGGTCCTCTGAAATAGGAACAAACACTTTTAACTACTGAGTTATTTCTCTAGCCCATTGATCTTTAATTTTTAAAGGAAGGCTGATTATAACTCTTTAAATTGATATTAGGATTCAGTAATGGCTTTTGATCCATAGCACTGTTCTGGTTTAATCTGGGTGAGCCTTGTGGCTTCCCTAGCCCCGGAGTGGGGGAAATGCTGCTGATATGAACACACACACACACACACACACACACACACACACACACACACGAGATAAAGATTAGCTATCATGAACAGGCAGTACTAACGCACTCATAATCACACCAAATTAGCACCAGCAGTAGAAAATATATTTGTGGTGCGAGCCAATATTTACTGGGTGCTTAATTTACCTGCCGTCATAAGTGATAATGTGTCAGATTGCCGTGCCAATCCTCCTATATGGGTCGTAGGACTACCCACAAATCTGTCTAGGAAGGTGACTCTCTTGCCCAAGGTCACACATTATGACCCAGGAAACTGAATTTGGCACATGGTTTGTTGGACGGTTTTGCCTCCTCGGCTGTGCTGGTTGAATCCCCAAAGCCCAGTTCATACCATCAATCTGCTCGTGCCCCCTCTGCATCATGGCCTAGCTGCTAGGACCAATTCTAGCTTCTTAACTGAAATGAACTTCTAGATTCAGATCATCTCGTTCCATCCCTAGACCCATGTCCACTTCCTTGTACAGGGGGCACAGTCCCCACCACGAGGGGCATGTCGTTCCTTTCTGGGACACACAGATAAGTGGCTACTGGTACGGAGTCTACCTTCCCTTTAGGGCAGGCCTGAACTTCGTGGTGCTTGCAGATGCTCCCTGAGCAAATCAGAGAATAGAGGACTGTTTGGCACTAACTTCGTTCCTGTGACCCCAGCAAACTTTCGGCGGTTTGCTTTAGTAATATCTCACAACAAAACTAGTTGAACGTAAAAACTAAACTAGAGGTGCTACTTACATGTGTCCTTTGAATGTTGTGATCAGCCTGTGCTGCAGGTTTGTTTCCCTGCAATGACCAGCTGGATGGCTTTAGGGCAAGATACTTAACCTATCTATGCTTCAGTTTCCTTACCAGCAAAGCCTCTCTTGGCTGCTCTGGGAATTCAATGTGTCAATACATGCCCCCGGCACACAATTAACACTCAATATGTATTAACTCTTAACTTCAGAAACCCCATTTTCAAAGGCATAATTGAGAAGGCCTCAACTAGATGTCAGTTGCCATCAAAACAGGAGCAGCTCACAGAAATATATGCTACCATGGCTGCTAAACTTGTGGGTGACAACACTCCCCACCAGTGTGGCTCTTCTGACTGAACGCAACAGCTTTAAGATGAAGAACGCAGCTGCATGCCCGTTCCCAAGAACGCCGCTACACCAACAGGGACGTCCCCAAGCAGAGCAGAGGCAAGGAGAGCCCGCCTTCCCCTCTTAACATAGCAATTCAGTAAATATTTATGTTTCTGTACAGATAGGGGGTCAGAGAGAGTTCACACGTAAATTGGTGTTTAGCAGAGCGAGAAGAGCTCGGGTGAGAGTGGAATGATAGGAGAAGGAACTCCCTGGGAGCCTGCAGCGACCAGCGGCTCCCGACAGAAGGATGGGGAGATGGCGCGGGAGGTGCTCCTGTGCGTGGCTCTGCGATCCATGGATGGGTCGGGGACCAGCTGGAGAGAACACATTGCCTCAGCACACCTTGTATTTTTCTTACCCACTGCTATGCCTTGAATGGGCTTTGCGTCTCTTCCCACCCCTCCCGGCCCCTCCTTCACACCATGATTGTGTTGATGGTATTTGGGAAATGATTAGGTTTGGAGGAGGTCATGAGGTTGGAGGCCTCCAGAGGAGATTGGGGGCTTCCTAGGAGAGGGAAGTGGGGCCTAAGCAGGGGCCTCCCCCACGTTCCGTTCTGATATTGACGCCCTCCATCACATAGTCACAAAGCCAGAAGATGCTCACTCGATGCTCCCTTATATGGCATTTCCTGAACTTAAGATTTCAAGAGGCAACTCTGTTACACCCAGAGCACAGAGTCCCAGAACAATTTGCAATCGGCTGGCATGGGCTACTGTTCTCACGGTCTCCATCTCTGTGACTTGGTTCCATTTTATGGAAGAAGCAGGGGTTTATAGGAGCTAAATAACCAGCTGGAGATGACAGGAAGGTCATCAGGAGGCTGCCATGACTCCTCTCAGGGGCAGGATGAGCTCTGGCCACCTCCTAACTGTGTGACTCTGGAAGGTTCCTCAAGCTAAGATATAAATAGTTCATCAGATGCTTTGCCAACTGCAATGCTCTATGTCAGTATAAGGGATTAAGAATTTTTGATTAATGCCATTGTTACTGTCTTCATCATCACCCTCATTTTTTGGTTTCATTTCTAAGCAAAATATTCTTAAGAATGCAAACCGTGAGCTAACGTAAGCAGATGGGGACGTTTAAGGGTGCTCTGGGGAAAAGTGAATACATATCCAAGGAGTCAATAGTGAGCCAGGCTGTGGGCCTCTACCTCCATGAGGCTGCTGCCACTGTGGCCCCGGCTGACGCTGGCAGTCCATGTGTGAGGACCACCAGCTGATGCTGACCACACCTAGGAGCCATCAAGTCCTTGGCACGGGCTCAGCGGCCAGTCTCTCCTAAGCACGACTCTTTGGGAGTATTCTCTAGCGCCAGTCCCAGCACCACCAAGGTGCAGTGAGAACGAACCCTTTCTGGGAGAGCAGCAGAGCAGTTGGTCACTGTGCTGCTGTCTCCAGAGATACTTGGGCCAGAAGCCTTGCAATGGCAGCTTTCTGCCTGGCTAAAGTGTCAGAGGAAAGTCCATCAGTGGAAATTGACAAATTAGGAACTGCAGATTCCTGCGTTTCTTGTTAGACTCTGATAATGGGTATCTGATTTGGTCTATCAGTGGCCAGAGGAAGGGGCTGGGACAGGAGGGCAGAAGAAATGTATGTATTGAGTACAGAGCGTAGCTTTCCCACCCTGACTCACGCTTCTCATCACAGAGGTCAGGATGCTCCAGTTTACACGGTGGATAAAGGACAAGGCTTGGACCTGAACCCAGGACTTCGGGATTCATGTATGTATGTATGTGTGTGTGTGTGGTATATATGACATGTGTGTGCTGCACCTGCCTGTGGAGGCCAATGGTGGACACTGGCTGGGCTGCTTGATTGTTTTCCACCCTGTTCCTTTGAGTCAGGGTCTCTCACGGAGGCTGAAGGTAGGGCTGGTGACCACCACACTCCAGAGAACCTCATGGTGCTGAATATGTTACCGGCTGTTGTACGGCCATCCCTTCTTTTGTGTATGTGTGTTAGGGATTTGAACTCAGGCCCTTAATTCCTTTGAAGCAGACACTCTTACCACATGTTCGTGTTTTGACTTTGGTTTGGTGTGGTTTCCCTTCATACGGAGCTAGTTTTGGAAGGATCTGAATGTTTGAGCAGGTGTGTAGAAATGGGGAGGCCAGGGGTGGTGATGGGTATCAGAATAGCATTTCGGATAGGAAAAGACCCAACAGAGACACACATAAAGGGACCTGCACTTAGAGTTCAGGGGCAGAGTTCTTGATGAGCATG
Organism: Microtus ochrogaster; assembly: GCF_000317375.1. Taxonomy (NCBI): domain Eukaryota; kingdom Metazoa; phylum Chordata; class Mammalia; order Rodentia; family Cricetidae; genus Microtus; species Microtus ochrogaster. The sequence goes on from NC_022023.1 coordinate 3,391,459, forward strand.
TGCAAGGCTGTGGGTTCAATGACCACCATTGGAATCACGAAGCTAAGAGAAGCCATGTATGCAATCGGTTTATGTTGCACTCAACGGCACACACCTGCAATTTCAGCATCTGGGAAGGGGAAGCAAGAAGAACAGGAGCCCAAAGTCAGCCAGCCTTGGCTACACAGAGAATTGAAGCACAGCCTGGGCTACATGAGACTCTGCCTGAAACAAACAAAACAAGTAAAGAAACAAACAAAACCCCTGTTCACTTAATGCCTCCTCGTGTCCTGGTTACTGAGTGCATATTATTCCCAGTTCCCATGGCAACAGTGCAAGCTAGGTGTTATTCTCTTATTTTCTATTTTCTCTTGTTCTTGTTTTAGCGATGAGATAACAAAAGCTCAAGGAGGGTAAAAGTGAATTACTCTACATCACATGGGTCTCTCATGTCTGGGTCTATATCTGAAACAGAATAAATGCTGAAAAGCCAAGAAAAGCATTGCACACCTAGCAGCACAGGCTGAGTCACCAGGCACATCATTGCTAAATCCCCTTTCTTATTTCATTACTGCAGGGGCACACGCTGGCACCGCAGGAGTCTCCCTCCGCCCCCCTTATGGTATCCCCCCTCCTCTCCAAGAGCTGAAGTCTTGTCTAACTGTTCAAGCTTCATTTGAAGCATCAGAGGTCGAGCCCAGGGTGAGTGCGTGCTTAGCTTGTGATCCCCAGGAGCCTCTATTCAGCAGGCAATTCAAACAGGAGGGAAGACAAGGGAGAGGGTCCCAGGGCCACCAGGCCAGGCTGAGAGAAGCCAGCGGCAGAAGAAGGTCAGGGTCTTTCACCAGGGACCATAGTGGTATCTAAAGCAAGGACATGTCTAAAGCTTCACCATGGAGAAGTTGAGCACAATTGAGGGTTTTGAGATCAGGAGAGAAAAGTGGCACAGATTAGTGGCTTCCAGACTGCTCTGATAAGCTGAAAATGTGCCTCATGCTACAGCCTAAGGCCCACATACATTATCAATGTCTCACGTGTTTGTGTGTGCCCTTGCATGCATGTGGAGGGCAGAGGTGTGTATGGTTTGTCTTCTGTTGCTCTCTGCTCCATATTTTGAGGCAGGGTCTCTCGCTGAACCAAGAGCTCACCGGTTCAGCTAGGCTGGCTAGACAGTGGAGGCTGCTGGAGCCTCCAGTGCCTGTCCATCCAGCACACGGGGAATCTGAACTCAGGTATCTGTGGACGCACAGCAAGCATTTTTACCACCGAGCCGCCAGCCTAGCCCATACATTACCAACTAAACCTCGAACTTTGTGAAACCACGCTAAATCTTAGAGCAAGGGTGGAATTTGGTATTTTCAAGCCCATTCTACTTACATAGGATTATAATGAGTTTCCAGCTGGCATGAGAACACACAGTTGTAGGTCACCACATGGATGAATGACCTTGAGCAGAAAGGAGCCAGGTTATTCCTGGAGTTCAGACTATGGGGAGAGAAGATGTGGGAGATGAAACCTGCGGTGTGGTGTGGAAAGAGCCTCCTGCTCGAAGACAGACATTTTCATAATGCCAGCGGACAGGAAAAGCAGACTGCATGTGGCAGAGAATGCCGGCCAAAGACTCAGCAGAGTCCTCAGGGAGGGTACCTTCAACTGTGTTCAGAGACACTGATGCCTGCCCCAGCAGGGTAGGGTTCAAACTGTCCAGGAGAACGAGCTGGGCGTGGGGTTTGTGCAGAAGGCTTGTCTCAGAAACAAAGCATCCGTGTCTGGGGAGAAGCTCACATCTGGACCTTTCAGATGGCCCCCAGTTGTATTTACATAGAGGCGGAGCATCGAACATCTGGGTGGGAGACATCCATAGACAGCAAGGCCTCGGCTGCCAATACATCTTTCCCCCTACACAGCCCACAGGGGAGAGGGCTGTTATCACCTGCTTACCCAAACCCAGTCAGGAAATTGACTGAATTCCTGCCGGGCTGAAGTTTTATCAGTTTTGCTTAACATAAGCAGAGGGTGGTATTTTTAGTTCTCTGTGTGTCAGAAAGGCCCCTAAACATTTTGGAGCTAACATGTGTTCTGCAGAATGAAGGTCCCGGGGAGTCCTGGGCATGTACAAAAGCATAAATCTTACTTTCCTTAGTCTTTCAGTGATTGCTCTTTGTTTTCAGCTGGGATAGGAAAGGCATGGTCCTTAGCCTGGTGCCACATTCTGTGCTGGACTCTGCAGACCAGAAGGGGAGGCGTCTTTTCCCTCATGTTAGGGATTTGGGAAAGAAAGGCCTGCAGCATCAAAGGGATGCACACGTTCATGACACCAGGACGGATTCTACAGCTCTGGCTTCAACATTTATGCCCGTCATTACACCCCCGAACACATTTACATAGCCCTGTTTCTAGGGGGGGACCCCTCACCATTTAAATAGGGGAGCAGTGCTATTGAGAGTGCTGACGAAGAGCAAGGTGTTCTCGTCTACCCCCCCACTGAAGCCACACCTTACCCTCTCCGCAGTTGGCAGATGAGCACCCAGGATCAGACAGGTGAAATGCTTGCTCAGGGGACCACGTTAGGAGGAGGGTATGGGTAGGGGTCACATCTCAGCTGTCCTGTCCAAGGCTCAAACTTTAAACCGACCTATACTACTTCCTCCCTGCTCATCCCCGTTCTAATTTGTGCCAATGTTCCATCATCTCATTTTTAATAGCACCAGCTCCTCCGGCGGGGTCCACTTGGCCTCTGGTCTGCTCACAGCAGTTCCTTGGTAGCCTGGAGCGGAGCAGCACTCTGGGCCAGGGAGAGGGCTTCACTGGGAGTGAGCTGGCTGGAGCGTGGCCCTGTGCCCAGCCTGGCTGTGGGGACATCTCTAATCAGTGGCTGCCAGGCAGATGACAGATGGTGCCACTATTTGCCAGAGCCATCTTGCCTTCTGTTGGAGGTTTGTCAGAGGCCAGGCATCAAAGGACAGAGACTCTGATCCCGAGCCAGAGGGTTCCCCTTCAAAGAGCTGGGCATGTCCAGGACTCAGGGACACAGCAGGACGTCATTCTGCAGGAGGCTTTAGATGGCTGTGGTGTCTACAATCCCGCTCCGTCCAGGTTTTGCTCCCGAAGCCACAGATCAGTCCAAGACCCTCTTACAGAATCTATCGCCTCAGAGCTCAGACAGAAGGTGACACTCAATGGGTGCTTGATGTCTCTTGGTCTCGTTTCTACTGAGCTGTCATTATGTGACCTCCACTCTGGGACAGCTCTGCTTACTAGCTTTTACTTCCTGTTATGGAGTCAAAAATCTGCCTCCTTTCAGCTTCCTTCCTTCTCTCGGCCTCAGCCCTATTCCCTGGGAGTCTAGGAAGTATGTCTAGTGTTTTATTCCCCAGAATAATCCTTCCAGACTGAAGATAGGGCCAGTCTGTGTCCTTGAGTTCTTCGTCAGAGACCGAGACCTTGAGTCTCTGATGGTCTTCAAGTCCCAGCCTCCCTGGTAAATTCCCCCCAGGTGTGTCTTCCTTAGGATCCTCTCCCTCTTCTGATCTGGCCCTTATAAAATCCTGGGGCATGGACTGAGGAGCTGGATTGGATTTGGTCTCCAAGGAACCACAAAGCTGTCAGAAGGTCACACACATCTACTCTTAAGTCCAGCACAGAGGAGGCAAAGGAACAACGGACACAGAAGGCCTAAGGACAGAGATGGGACCTCTAGAACTCTAGGCCTCTGCTGTCTGGGGAGATGATCTCCGAACTCAGCCACCAGGCTGGATCTGGAGTCACTCAGTGGACCAGAGAGGAATATCTTCTTCATCATCCCTTGGCTTTCCCAGGGGAAGCTGCTGGGGCCTTGATAGATTGATGTCCTCTCTTTCCACTGCATCCTTCTCCATCCTCCCCCCGGAAGCCGGTCCCATCCACTTCTCAAATCCTCCTGGACTCTAGTTTCTCCATAAACACCACCTTGAGACATTCCCTACCTCTGCCAAAGTTCACTGACCAGTATCTCTGTCCTTTCTCCCAGGAAGCCCTGGCAAGAGTTGAGGCTGCAACTCAGTCTGTTTGGGTGCCAACTATGCATGAAGTTTTCTTTTCTCCCGACTTTCCGTGGGCTGGGTCTAGACCTGCACTATGAAATATTCAGCGTCGAGCGGAGACTCTGGTTGATTGAATACATCCTACTGAGGCCAAGTCTTAGCCTGCAATTACCCGGGGCTCCCACCAGGCCTCCTCCTCAGCGGATGGGGAGGGTGCTCCCCGGCTCTCAGGGCAGCAAGCAGCCGTTCAAGGCTTCTGGAAACAGTAAAATGTTCAGTGAAATGCTACTCAATGGCTATAACGCTATGGGCTCAGAGCCTTTGGGGACTGACCCAGGATCAGAGTGTGGCAGGGGCAAGAACATCACTTTCTTTAAAAATATGTTTTTAGTTAATTCTTTGAGAATATCATACAATGTATTTTATTCCTTTCCTCTTCCCCTCAGATACATTCGTAGCGACTGTCAAATTATTATCTATATTTCTTAACCACTTTTTCTTAGTTTATTTCTCTGACTTCCTGAGATGCAGGTAAGTTACATAAATTCTTTTAATTGCATCAAATCCAAGTTTATCCCACTTGATATTTTAATTGTCTACTATGTTTATCTACTTGATTACTGTGTGTGTGACTGGGTTTGTCATGGTGCAAGCCTGAAGGTCAGACGTCACCTTCTAGGAGTTGGTTCTCTCCCATCATGAATAGCCCACAGATAGAACTCAGGTTGTCAGCCTTGTAGGCAAATGACTATACCTGCTGAGCCATCTTGATGGCCTAATATCTCAAACGTTTATGTTTCTTTAATATCCCTGTTTTCTGATTGGGCATCTCCATAGCCACCTGTTCCTATTTCATTTAATAATTTTTAATCCTTTAAAAAAAACTTTGTATTTGCTCAGTGTGGCTTTCACATCATATATCTTGATCACCTTTGGTCAGCCCACAGGCTTTCCCCATCCTCACCACCAGGGTGGGCTCTCCAGGACCACCCAGCTAGGAACTTCTTATTTTTATCACCTCTGCTTGCACCATCCTCTCCTCGGTCACCAAGCACCTGCTCAGGTGGCTGGAGCCCCAGGTCCCATGAGCCTAGCCTTTCCCAAACGTACATTCCAAATCCCAACTTCTCTTTAGAGAACACCTCCCTGGAATCAACCTGCATCCTGAGATTTGAATATGGGTAGCAACAGCCTGGGATCCCAAGGATTTCATGACACTTGGTGTTATAGTGAGGGAGGCTGAGGCACAGCTACAGTCCAGAAGTGAGGGGCCAGAAGCTGTTTGGTTCTTCCTGGGGCCTTCCACAGCCCCAGTCCTCCATACAAGATGGTAAGTATCATATAAACACACACCACGCCTGCGCGCGCGCGCGCACGCACGTACACACACACACACACACACACACACACACACACACACGGAGATAGAGCTGGCTATCAAGTGTCAGAATTTCTGTATGGTGCATGGACTACAACGTCCCTTAGGCACACGAGGCTGGTTGGTGAGGGTGTCCCAGAGAGGGATGTCACATAGAAAGCAAGGCAGAGAGAAGTAAGTGGCTTTGGCAGAATTTCACTTGCGTGTCTGGGTACTCAAATTTGGCAGTGGTGGAGAAAAGTCCTTTAATGATGGGAAAACCCTAAGTGCCTGAAGCTGCCTCCATTTCTAGTCATTAGGGTAGATATTAGGGCCCTCTTGCCAGTAGCTGGGTGGCCAGGCAATTTTCATTTCAATAATTAACCTCTGTAAGTCTCACAGAACTGGAGACAGATTAAGGCAGGACCAGCCTCTCACGGAGCTAATTGTGCCCAGAGTTGTACACGCCTAATCAAGCCATGCACTGCCTCCATCCCTTTCATCCAAAGGCTCAAAAGACTTCGCCATCAGTAATTAAGCCTCCTCAGTGTCTTAAGGAAAGGAATTCTCCAGGGCAGTCAGAATGGAGAACACTCTGCCAGGGTGGAGGTGGTGAAGGCAGCCATGGTGCAAACTGCTAGAACAGTAGGGAGCCAAGAAGAGGTCTCCACCCCTGAGAATGGCCCTCAGTGGCTACTCACCTCTGAGCTTTCTGCCACAACAGGGTAACTGATGGCTTCAACTGGACCTGGCTAAGCCACAAAAAGCCTTTCTTAATTAATAACAGGGCTATTCTATGGAAGATGTGTCTGTTAAAAAGTTCCGACAAGGGTGATTAGAAACCACTCTCTCAGGTTCTCAGGCTTGGAAGGGAATGTAAATGAGGGAGCCATCCAAGACTTGTCGAATGCTGGGTGACTTCTGTACATCCACACAGACCCCGCCAGCCCTGGATGGACCCATGATGACAGTCCGCTTATGCCTATCACATTTGCATCCTCCGATCCTGGCCTTACACGGCCCATTCTGCTAGTGAGCTAACACTTAACTTTCTTTAAAAGAGATTTTCTGCTGCCCTGGCTCTGCTTTAGAAAGCTCACAAACAAGAAAATCCTCCTCCAGGAGAAGACTTCTTCTCCCCAGGCTCTAGAAAGCAGTAGAACATAGTGGATAAAAATGCAGGCTTTTTATCAAAAGCACCATCCAAATAGGGAAAAAAAACTGGCAAGTCATCCTTCTCTGAAATTCTTGTGTTTTACAAAAGTCTGCAGAGGATGAAAAGTTAAGCTACAAAGTGGGAGAAAATTTGTGCAAACCACCCGTCGACAAAGGCCTAGCAGGGAGATCCCACCAGGAACCCAAAACTCAATAGTGAACTAAACAAACACTCCAAAGAGATGAGTAAATATCTTACCAAAGAGGCTATACAGATGGCAGAGAAGCCCAGGGGGGGAAAATACTCAGCATTGTTAGTCACCAAGGAGATGGGAATTGAAATCACTATGAACTATCGCCCTATACGCATCAGCAGAGCTAAAATGAAAAATAGCAACAACTCTCAATGCTGACAAGGATGCAAAGAAACTGGATCACCCGTGCATTGCTGGTAACAATGAAAAATGGCAAGTCCCCCCTGGAAAATAATTTGGCAAATTGCTTAGAAAACGGAGCATGCAATTACTGGACAAGCTAGCAATTGCACTCTTGGGCATTTAGCCCTCAAAAATGGAAACTTATGTGCACACAAAGGCCCACATGACAACATGTACTGGGGAGATACTCTGGATAGCCAACAGCTGGAAATGGGCCAGATGTCGCTTGACAGGGGATTGGTTATAAAGTAAAATCTTATGGAATACCGCTTGATGACAAAAAGGGATGACGTAATGACGGCACCCGTGAATCTCCGGGGAGTTATACTGAGTGTGTGTGGGTGGGAGGGGGCAGCACAGAAATCAAGCCCTTCCATAACATTTTGGGAATGCCAGTGCTTCAGGAGGGGAGACCAGAGAGGGACCGGGTGGAGTGTGGCCGCAAAGGGCATCGTGAGGGAGGTCTGTGCTGGAGGGCGTCGCACCACCTCTCCTGCAGACTCAGCTGTCCCCGCCGTCACACTCTTAGAACTAACCAGGGACTCTCAAGTGAAGTAAGAAACGGGGGTAAGGAAATGGAGTGTCCCAATGCTAACATCCTGGTGGGGACATGTGCTCTCGCGATAACGGCTTGCAAACTTCGACCGGAGAAACCGCGTAAGGGACGCACAGAGTATCTCTGCGTTATTTCTGTATGTGCACGACAATTGGCTCAACAAAATATTTTTAAATGAGGGTTTCGAGTCGATGCCTTTTGAGTCAGGCACACCTGCATTTGGACGCCGAATCGGCTTATGTGCTCCTCTGCTTATTTGGACGAACAAAGAACCTGAGCCTCAGTTTCCCCATCCAGAAAATGAGAGTAGTGCCTGTCATTCTGCAGGGCTGTCCTGAGGTTTAGATGAGGTAAGAGAAGTACTCCACTCTGGCCTTGGCACAGAGCAAGGGCTCAGTCAACAACAGGTGTAAGACCACGCCTCTTTATCCAGGATAGACGTTTCTGTACCGTAGCCCAGTTGGAGTATCACCTGCCCTTTCTCCTTTCAGCCCATTTGGTCAATGTTCCTCTTTGGAGGCCAGATGACACCAGGTGCACTCGGGGAGGTCTGACTTCACACGCCATGTCACCTTGATAACGCCAGGTTGACAATGACAGCCTGGTGAGTCTCGTTACCACGGACAGCGCTGCCATTTTAGGGTTCTAGCCACACAGACACACTTTGCATGCCATTTGTTTTCTATGCAATATCTTTCTTCATATTTATCCAACCCTGGGTATCGGTATTAATACAAACACCACAGGCAAGACGTCTTGCGTTTCTTCCTAAATCTCCAGGACGTCCCTGGAACCTGGGTATGCTGATAGACAGCCAGAGTAACAACTTCCTATTAATCACATCTCCTTGTATTCAAACCCCGTGCACCCTAACCCTGCCTCCAGGGTTGGCCATGTGTCTTCCACCTTGTGAGCCATAAGCCTAAAACAAACTCATAGCAGAGGCAGGGAAGACCCCTGAGTATCAGGGCTTGCCTTTTCTTACTACTGTTGGGCAATTAGCAAGATTCAAAGGACTTTGGATCTCGCTGCTAGACCCAGGGCTGAGCAGCAAGATTTTACTGGATTTAGCCACCTATGTGAACCCCTAAGCACACTCACCTACCCAGCTCCATGACCTTCGGAACCAATGAAGGATTAGTGTAAGTTACTAGATTTTGGGGTAGCATATTACATGGTAAAGAGAAACTATAATTTCTTTTTTTTTTTTTTTTTTTTGGTTTTTTGAGACAGGGTTTCTCTGTGGCTTTGGAGCCTGTCCTGGCACTAGCTCTGTAGACCAGGCTGGTCTTGAACTCACAGAGATCCGCCTGCCTCTGCCTCCCGAGTGCTGGGATTAAAGGCGTGCGCCACCATCGCCCGGCAGAAACTATAATTTCTATATCATAGGTGAAGAGACTGAGTGAGACTCAGGTGAGCCAAGTGAAAAACTGCACCTTAGAACTTGTACACCTCTCCCTCGTGTTTGCATGATTTAAGCTACCCCTCTTCCATAGCTTACTGCTTATATTGGTAGTATTCTCTATTTAAGTGACTGCTTAGCCATATGCTCTAAGCTATGTGTTCCCAAGCCCCTAAAACAATAGGCACTTAATATAATATAATATAATGATTGGTTAACTGGATGAAAGTGCAATATCTCTGAGTAGCTGGGCTATCTCAGGCAGGAGACTCACACCCAGGGAGGAGGACCCTGTTGCCCAGTTGCATAGCTAGCAGGGCCTGAACTCTGGCGAAGCTCTGCTCTTCTAGCCCAGAGAGCAAAGGTCTGCCCTTCAATTTTCCATGCATCCCGAGGGCGAGACAGATGAGGAAATGAGTAACTGCCCCCACAGTTAGGAGGGAACGTTCCTGGATGAATTCCATATGTTTCAGGAACGCCAATCTCCGTGCTAAGAGGATTCTGATCAAGACAGGCTCCCAGCTGGAGCAGAAGCACACTGACGCAAACCCCACTGCCTGGGATGGGAGATGCCGGTCAGTTGAAATCCTGGGTGAGCTTGTGCCATCCACCCCCATGCAGACCCAGGAACATGGTTCCTAACCTGCAGACTCAGGGCACAGAACATCCACTTCTCTCCTCAGCTCTAGGTCAGGCTGTACGTGGGGCCAGCTACAAATGCCTGCTTCCTTTTGTTTGGTCCTCCTGCTCTGTTTACTACACCGAAGTGATGCTCTCAGTATGTTCCTAACCACTGGGTCCCAAGAATCCCGACTGTACCTGAGATGGTGTTTACCTTGACAGCAGCCAGCAGGCACCGAGACCAAGCTGTATCCCTCTGTTGCCTCCACAAGCTCCCGCCAACTGTCTCCTGGGTGGCTGTGGCGTCTCTCTGCCTTTTAGGAGGGTCTTGAGTTAGTCCCCTCTGTGGGGAAGCCCTGGCCCTTGCCCTTCCACAATCTAATGTTACACTTGGGTCACGGCAGTCTGGCTTCCCGGGGACTTTGTTCTCTTGATCAGAGACCTAAATTTGTTTTCATTAAGAAATGCTGCCCGTCACTCCATCAAGTCTGCCCTTTTGGGTTGTTAACCTCAATTAATGGTGCCAGCTTTGGAGGCCACTCTGCAGGAGAGGGAGGGGGCAGGCTACTTGGTCTCAGCAGGCTGGATTACAGGGGCTGCGTCTGATTTTGACTAGGCAGCAGAAACCCCCATTTGCCCGGCTGTCTTCTTAACAGACCACCCACCCACACTACCTTAGATAGGGGCAGCCGTGGTCACCGAGAGCCCTCACTCTGGGGACAGGACCCACACCCCTGCTCTGCTGTGTCCTAGGGTATGCCATGGCACCCCCTCTTTTCCCTTCCTCCCACCTTCCCCCTCCTCTCCAAAGAGGAGACACTGATTCTACCTCCCTGCTGGGGCAGCTGGAGAAGGGCTGGGGCAGCTGGAGAAGGGCTGGGGCAGCTGGAGAAGGGCTGGGGCAGCTGGAGAAGGGCTGGTGACTTAAGGAGACAAAGCACTTAGAAAAGACCACAGCTAACTCTTGGCGGGTTCTCCCTCCCGCCGCGCGTGTGTGTGCGTGCGTGCGTGCATGCGTGTGTTTGTGTGTGTGTGTGCGCGCGCGCGCGCGCATGCGTGTGTAAGGAATATGCATATGTGTGTGGATATGAGGTCATTCCTCAGGAACTGTCCATCTCATATTGCCCACCTGTTTTTTGAGACAGAGGCTCTCACTGGCCTGGAACTTGCAAAGTAGGCTCTGCTGGGCAGCTGGTGATCCCTAAGACTTCCGGTCTCTGCTTCCCCAGCGCCAGGATCCACAGTACATGTTAGTGTTGTTGTTATTATTATTATTTTTTTAAACTATTTATTTATTTATTATGCGTACAATATTCTGTCTGTGTGTATGTCTGCAGACCAGAAGAGGGCACCAGACCTCATTACAGATGGTTGTGAGCCACCATGTGGTTGCCGGGAATTGAACTCAGGACCTTTGGAAGAGTAGGCAATGCTCTTAACCACTGAGCCATCTCTCCAGCCCCCTTGTTATTATTATTATTAATGTGGGTCCCAGGAAGCAAACTCGCGTTCTCGTGGTTACAAAGCTAATACGTTCCCGACTGTCCAGTCTTCCCAGCTCTGGAACTGGCTGGTTCTCATCCTCACCGCAAAGCTCTCACGGCAGCTCTGGCCTTCTCCACCCACTCATCCTTGCGGTGAGACACAAATAACTCCCTTTAGCAGGACTTAGTCCTTCCTTTCGCCACAGAATAAATGTCTATTGGGACCCTCAATATACTCTGATTAGAGATCAAATACAATGTGATAAGGATCTAGGCAATGATTGAGCACGCACGATCTGGTTTGAGTCTCACCATTGAACATGGTTGGCATAAGCCATGGTAAATCACCCAGGCTTCGCCTTCCTCCTTGCCATGGCTGTTATTTTCCTGATGACCTATGCCAGTGTCTGGTTGGGCCCTGCAGAGGCACAACGTGGCAGTGCCTTCCCAGCAGAGCCCCTGGTCTTGTCCAGCTCATGCCAGCAGGGAAGAGAGGGAGCCCTCTCTTCCATCATCCCAGGTCACCGTGCCGACCCATCCTCTCTGGGAAACCTGAACCACCTTCAAAGAGGAGCTTTTAATTGGCTTAGGCTCTGTGCCCACTGCAAAAGTACTCTGAAGGCTGAGGAGAAGCTTCCAGAGGGTGGGAGAAGGCAGGTAAAATGGGAGATGTGTTTGTTGTTGTTTCTGTATCTCTACAGCCTAGAGTGCTAGCTAGCTCATAACAGGAGATATAGGTGCCGTTCATGATAGAGCGCCCGAATGTGAAAATGGAGAACGAAGGAGTGAGGCACCCCCCCCCCCGAAACGCCAGTGTTCTGTACAGCTCTCCCTGAGGCCAGGCCAAATCTCCATGTCAGTGAAGTAGTTTTCCCAACTTGTTTTTAACCAAGCATCTGGCAATACACGTGAAACCCCAGAAGAACACGCATGTAAAGCACATAAGACGTAATTGAGTGCCCACCCAGTTTAGTCCAGAGATGAGGGCCCTAGAGCCAATAATCTGGTCCTTCTTTTGTCTCCCTAACACCAGGGACTAGCACATGCCCACTGCCCCCTCCCAACTCTCCCAAGGATCAGTTTTTCCTGAAGATGCCAGGCTAGCTCTTCTCTCATTTAGCCAAGTGAAGCCTCACTGCTGCAGGAGCTCAGTTGGGGATGGACTACGTCCGGGTTGGTTCCTGACTAGATAGTGTGACCCTACAGGATTGAACTACAGAAACCTAACAATTCATAACAATAGCAAAATTACAGTCATGATTAGCAAGGAAGATAATTTTATGGTTGGGAGGTGGGGTCACCACAGCCCGAAGAGCTGTGTTAAAGGGTTGCAGCAATAGGAAAGTTGAGAACCACTGCTCTAGGTCCTGGGGTGCAGAAGGGATTTAGAGATTGCCATGGGAACACGCAGTTCAGCCAGAAAGACAGACTGCCAGACTTGTGAGTACAAACACATGTTCTCAGCACAGACCTGTAAATGGGATGTTTATTAACCGAACCCTTTTGGGGGCTACTTAGAATCAAGGAAACCATCACTGTCTCCCCTCCTCCTCCTAATGGTTCCCTGAAGCATAGCCCCTGGATTCCAAGTCATGTTCTCAGAAGCCTGAGTTATGTGAATGGACCCACCTCTGTCCATCCTCTCAATAAACACAGTGACACATTAGTTATTCCCAGCAAAGATTTGCTGAACACTTACTTTGTGCCAGGCCATCAAGGCTGCTATTTGGAGTATAAATAAAATTAACCCCTGCTTGCTGACCTCTCTGAGGTTTCTCCTCCAGCTCAGGGGAGAGTTTAAGAATGTGGAAAACAGCAAGATTCACTGTTTCCACAGTAAGTCCCTTTACCTAGAACAACCTCATTTTCTTTATATCTGTACTTCGAGGATTACAGTTTCTGTGTTGTTCACAAGTTTGAGAAACTCAAACATAATCACAACTTTGAAAAGTATGTGGCAATTTATAAAACACTGTATTAATTATACCAACGGTTATAAAGGCAGCCACAGATGATGGCCAGTTCAAGACTTACTGTCTACCCACTATTTCCCAGGCTAAATTAAATTTGTCTAAGGCAAGTCAGACAAATAAGACAAGCCTGCCTAGTTCCTGTTTCCCAGCTATTCAATTTCTCAGATTCCCTGATGGCGATTGGCAATCACATGGCTTTATTCTGGCCAATAAGATGGAAAGAAAGCTCACTGGTGGGAGGAACTTGAGAGGTAAGTGGTTGATAACACTAATTTCCTTCTTATGAACATGAGGTCAGGTGGCCACAGTGGAACCAACCCTGCATTGACAGGCAGGATTCCATCAAACCAGACTTAAGGATGGTGGCATAACTCTGCTCCTTTCTGCCTCTCCCATCTCGGTGCCCCTCACACCAGCTGGGGCACCATCTACCATGAATGACAGCTTCAGCCTCCAATCAGATGCTGTCTCAGGGCAAACTGGGAGGGTCAAGCTGATGTGACAGAGGCTGTTGATTCTGAAAGCACTGTGGCCCTGGAGGGGAAGACCTTGGGACATAAGAAGCACTAGACACAATGAGAGAAAAAACAGGGGCCCAAGCCAGAGAGTATGGTAGGTACCTCAGAGGCCAGAGAACATTGGGGGTAGCATTGGGTCTGCACCCCCATAGCTCTGTCTCACAGGAGCCTAACTCTATTTAATGGGATGGTTGTCCCAAACTGGGCTCCCGCATTCTCTAGAACTACCCTTTCTCTCAACACAGCAAATGGTTACTAACCAGAACAGACCCTTAAGAACCTACAGGTGTGGATGGAGGGAGGCATACCCGTGCTGACTCCGCCCATAGCCTTTGGCTCAAGGATGAGGAAATTAGAGGTGTGGAGGAGGTAATTAGTCTTCTCCAAGGAATCAATTCTCTGCTAGGTCTTCAAATCTCTGTGGTTAAGGCCCGGGTTGGCTACCACAGTAGCCATCCGCAGCATGGCATGACTAGATTTAAATTGCCAATTGCAATTAAGATAAAATTAAGGTTTTAATTTTATTAGTCACACGTCCTGAGTACAACAGCCACATGTGGAGGCAGGAGTAGCCTAGGACCTTGGTATGGTCAGAGAATAATACAAGTTAGCACAGGGATCCAAACATGCTGTCTCCTGTTTGAAGGAGCAGAAACGGGTGGGGGAGAGATGAACAATTGTCACTGTACAGTGTGCCTGATGTCTGCTAGCTGCCTGTCTTTCCTGCCAGCTATACACCATGTGACCAATAAGACAGTGGGATACAGGAGTATGACAAAGACATGGGCAAGGCCGGGCGTGCAAGCTGGAATTCGGACCCTGGTCCCCCTACTGCGCCTCTGTTGCAAAGGGCCATTTTAGCAGCGTCTCTTCCTCCCTTCACTCATTTCTGAAAGGGTGAACTGGATCTTCCGGGTGAGGGAAACCAAATTTCAGAGGGATGGGACGTGAAGGATAGTTATCACCTAGGTCCAGAGGGAGGTGACTTTCCCTTCAGGGCATCTCTGCTTCTTTCTGCGGCCTGGGAGGCAGGTCATAGGGCAAACTCATTCTTTCCGGGGCCTCCCTTCACAGGCCAGGCTGAGGCCTCCATAAATCAGGCTCCACTCACCCCTTGGACCCCAGACTGCAGTGGGAGTGAGGGGTACAGCTTCTAGAAGCTGAGGCTTCTCAGTTCCCCCAGGGAGCTTGCAGCAGCTTCAAAGGCTGGACCTGATTTATGAGACTGCTGATGGCTCCAGGCTGTCCCAGATCTATGCCTGTCCCAGCCCCAAGTTAAGCAGTTGACCAGAGGTGGGTTAAAACATCCGAGGCCAGATCTAGCAGAAGAGGTCAAACCTGTTCCATCTGCTCTCCAGAGGGCTCCGAGTCAGCTATGTCCTTCAGGGGAGGATGTTCCCGGCCAAGCCCATTTTCACCTTGCTGGGAAGTGGAGTGGGCTAGGGGCAGAGGTGGCATGGTCTGAAATCCTTGGCTGTGGGGCCCTGGTTGTTTGAGGCCTGCCTGTGAAGGTAGTCCTACAGCCAGCCTTCGATCGTCATGGCGATCCTTTAAAGCAGCTTGGGCCACCTCTGAAACGTGAGAACAACAGCTAGGAGGGCAAGCGGCATCCCAAGGGGTAAGCGGCAGGCAGCCAGGACACTCACACCTCTGCTTCCCACTGAGCACTGTAGCCTCAAAGAAAGGGCTAGCCTGGGTTAACCCAGTGAAGTTCTTTGTGCCAAACGATTGCCGCCTCTTTGTCGTTCTGTCCAGAGGGTGTCTCAACTCCAGGAAATAACAAACACACACAGTAGAGGTGGCAAGCGTGGACACTAAAGTCTGAGCCTGGATCCAGCTGCCAGCCAGGCTTCCTAGCAGCTGTGTTTCTCAGAGTGTGACTCTCCGGAAAGAACCTCTCTGATCTGTGTCCGGTTCTGCCCAGCTACCTGACCCAGGAAACGGTCATTCCCACAAAGCATCTAGCATCACACTGGTCCAGGGTAAACAATGGATGGATGTTCAGGATGGCGATGGCCCTGCTGCCATCGGATCCAGTAAAGAAACAGACAGAATGAGGAAAGTTCTGTGGACTTGACAGAGGTAGATGAGGATTCTGTGGTGACATAATGTTGGGGTGACGTTGGGGTGACAGTGTCAGTTACACTGCTACAGGGATGTCCAGATGGAGCTTGTCCACAGGGACAGGCACTGGGGAGGTTTCCAAGGCTCTTCTTTATGTCCACCCAAACCTGGAAAGCGCCAATTCCCTGCCCTCCCGCCTTCCCCACGGTCAGCTCTGTAGATAGCAAGCAGCTGTCTGGGCAGTCATTCCTTGGGATCTGTCCCCTGCTCAGCTAGGCTGGGATGCCAGAAGACCAAACCTAGCCAAACATATGGGCCCGCAGCCTAGTAAAGCCCACAGCTGGGCCACGGGCTGACTTCTCTTCTGTTCCTTGGAATATTCTGGCAACGCTAAAATAGTTTCAGCAGCTTATAGACATTTTCCCAGGGTATTCTGGTCTCTAAGGGAACAATCTGCTCTTTTCTCACACTTTTAAATCCCTTTCTTGGAAGACCGGTTCTTGTGTGAGTACGCGTACACGCACATGCAGACACACACACACACACACACACACAATTTCGTCCTGGATGTAACGAGTAAAACTTCAGTATATAGACTTTGAGCCTGGCAAATCTCAATGACTGGATTTTATTTGCGTGTTCTTTATAATGAAGTTCTAATTATTAAGTTTTTTTTAAAAAATGTCAACAATGCATCAAATAATAGTAATTACTATACTATTCGTTAAGCTCATGCTAATTTTAAAAAGTAGTTTTCATCTCTATCCCTGCACCAAGTACTCACAGGAGGCTTGTGAAGACTCCATTATCCCCATCTTACAGATAGGGAAGCAGAGGCAGGCTGACTTGCCAGAGGCAGATACCAATCCTGCACAGCTGGCATGGAGCACAGGGTGGAGATGTGGTACCCAGGGCCTGTTTCCTCTGCCCCATGCCCTTGCCCCGTGCCAAGGAACCTTCCAGGCAGAGCTGCTCCTTCCTTGGGTTGTAAGGTTGGCAGAGAGAGATTCTATCACAGCTTGAGTCTCTTTCCCTGGAAGCCCAGACAATCCAGAATGCTTTGCACTTTCAACTGCGGATTCCTCTCTGGCTTTCTTGAACAGCACATCCCTAGCCAGCTTTTCATCCCCTCTGTGGCCTGAACAGATTCTTAAAGTCCAGATTCTTTCTTCCAGAACATGTATTTGGAAAATGAAATCTCCCCCATTTTTTATGTAAAAAACAACAACCAATAAATAAATAAACCAACCAACTAAACAAGCAAAAACAAAAACCCAGGTCCCCCCAACCCTTCAGAACAGATACAAGGAACCCTAAAAACACATTTCCTAGCAACATCTGGTGCCAAACAACAAGCTGGGTGGCCCTGCCAGGACACTACTAAACAATGGCCATGAGAATCACCTAGATGCCAGTGAACACACTGAGATCCAGATATTTCCTGGTCACTGACCCAGGGAGGGGGGGTCATACCCGCGCATCCTTCTCAAAACCCAAATATGAAACCAGGTAAGAAGCCTTGAAAAATTAACACACTTGATTTAGAATTCAGAGTCCACAGACCCCAAGAAAATGAAACCCAAACATACTATAACTATAAACTCTGAGAGCCGGCCAAGTTCTACTCAACTGGCAGCATAAGCATCGCTAAGAAGGGGAATGTTCTTCCCACAGCTGGCCACAGGAGGACTTGGCCGTGCCAAAGGGACAGGCATAGTTCTCAACTCACAGGATCCTCCGTCCCCAGGGCCGTTGGCTGTCATACAGTGGCCTGCCCAAGTGCCGCGATGCTCTGCCTGCCACAGCCTCATCCTGGGTCTCCTGCGATGCGTCCAGCCCATCTCCTGGCTAGTAACAGTCATCTTTCACAGACACCATGGGATCCCATCACTCCCAGCCCAGGCTTATGTTTCCTGGCTCCCCCTCCTCCTAGGAGATCACCCAGCTCTGCCCCCCCCCTCCCGGGACCCTCTGGTCTCCTCCCTCACAGCTGCTCATTAAGCCCCAGGAATGTGCTCCTGGCCAGGCACCTGCTTCTGCTCAGGCTCCTCTCAGCGTGAGTCAGAGAACTGGCCTCCCCAAGCAGGCCCTTAGCAGTGGGTGGCTCCTCCCAACTTCCCTAAGGAGGATTCACCCTTCAGGAAAGCTGGCAACAGGTCATCACAACAGGCTCCCACCCTCCTGGAACAGGGGCAGCCCCCACTCTCACAAGGAAGAGGAACAGAGCGAGTCCTTGCCTAGCGGACAGAAGTGTCTGTTTGCATTTGGTCCCCTCTCTGCCATACTAGACATGCAATGTGCCTCGTCGGGCCTCAGAGCTTCCGTGTACAGGGCAGGCCAACATGCCAGACCTTGGAGCCACAGACACCAGCAACTTTATCACCATCTCTGTGCAATGCCCATGTGGAACGGGTTTGGCACAGGCAGGTAGAACAATCAGAATTTTCAACCTAGCACCCAAACTTGCCTTGGCTTTCCTCCCCTGTCAAGTGGAACAGAAAGAGCCCCTGAAGCAGTTCATTGTCTGACCTCAGACAAGATATGACATGCAGGAATGGCCTTACAAAGGGGTCAACAGGACAAACGTAAGCATTGACTCTGGCCTTGCCCAAACCTGCTTCCTAGCAGCTAGTAGGTGCCCCTGGGCATCACTGTGACAGCTTGCCATCAGGTCCCCTGAGCCTTTCCTCCCTCTGTGTGTGTGACTCCATTGCCCATCTAACTCCATGGTCACTGGTTTCCTTCAGGTATCACCTGGGCTGTCCCTTGGGTGGAGCTCAACCCAAGAGAGGGATCCTAGGATACAATGCATTCTTTGGAATGCGACCATTCTGGAGGTCATTCTCCTTGCCTCGCTGTGGTCCAGGACCCATACTGAAGTCCGTGGGTCTTGAGAGCAGAAACCTAGTGTCCCCCTTGCTTTTGCCATTTCCTCCCCTGAGATGGATGATGTCATCCTTTATTTTATTTTCAGTGTGTGTGTGTGTGCTCTTCTGGATATGTGCACATGTATGAGGGTACCTGAGGAGGCCAAAGAGGGCATCAGAGTCCCCTGGAGTTTCAGGTACACACAGTTGTGAGCTGTCCAGTGTAGGTGTTGAGAATGAACTCAGGTGCTTTGTAGAAGCAATGTGTGCTCTTAACTGCTGAGCCATCTTCCCAGCTCCCAAGGTCCTATTGACTGACTTTCAGAATTATCTTCCGAGATGCTACAGGCAGATTATCTTTGTGCGATTTTGACCTTGAACCTTCCCCCACTTCCTTCTTTAACTTGCAGTGTCTTCTTGGGGGAGGATCTGGACCCTGTTGTGGAATACTATTTTAGCTGTGTAAAGGCACGCTGCATTTGTGAGCAGTGTAAGGATGTGTGTTCAGGTGTGTAAAGACGTAAAAGGGTTTCACTGCGTCCACCTAAGGTACCTGACTGATCTAATAAAGAGCTAAATGCCCAGTAACTGGGTAGGAGAGGGCGAGGTGGGGCGGCTGGGCAGAGAGAAGGGACAGGAGAAGAGGAGGAGGACAGAAGGAGGGAGGAGAGAGGAATGTGCTTGGGGCAAGAAGTCAGGCAGCTGCCGGCCAGCAGCCAGACACAGAAGCAGTGAAAGTAAGATACACAGAAGGGAGAAAGGTGAAAAGCCCCGAGGCGAAAACACAGACTAAGAGGACCAGGTTAAGTTAGACGAGCTAGCTAGAAGCGAGCCTAAACCAGGCCGAGCATTCATAACTAATAAGAAGTTATTATTTCTGGGTCATGATTTGGGAGCTGGCTGGTGGTCCCAAAAGAAAAAGTCAGGTATTGGACTCTAGCTCCTTTTTTAATTTTTCTTCGAGGATTTTATAGATGAGTACCCCTGCCTATCCCCTCCCCACTCCTCTTGTGCCCCCCCCATTCTATCGCAAATTCATGCACCCTTTTTCATTGTATGATATAAAGCGATAGATAACATACATTATAAATCCATCCTACTGAGTCCATTTAATGTCACTCCTATGATGTACGTATTTAGGGCTGAGCACTCGGGATTGCATAACCCCTTGGGGGCTGGGCTAGTCCATGGGAAATACTAATTCTCCCTTTCTCGGTAGCTATTAATTACTTGTGGCTCTTCCAGGCCTTGCGAGATTTCCCTATGCACATGTCAACTGGTAGAATCGTGCAGATCTTGTTTAAGCAACCATATTTTGGGGGTTTCATAGGCTCAGCTTCCCTGTCAGGATTAGATGTCCCAACCTGTCTGCCTTTTCTTTTGCAGTGTCCCCCGAGACTCAGGTTTGGGGCAGGGCTGTAGATATATAAATGGGAACAGGGCAGCCCACAATCAGTGCTTGTCTTTTGGTCAGTGGGGAATCTCTGTTCTGTTCCATCTGTGAATGGTCTGTCTGCTGCAAAAAGAGGCTTCTTTCACAAGGGCTGAGAGCTACCCCACCTGCGGGTATAGGGATTTGGATACGGGTGAAATTATACCAGTCTGTATTATGTTTTCCTCTAGGGTCCGTGACTCGCAGGCCATAGGTAGTTGGTCAGGTTGACAGCAGCAGTCACGAGCTTCCTTTTATGAGCAGGCCTTAGGTACCATGGCTGTTGGCTACCACTAGGATATAGGAGCCACGATTGCACCTTTGGGAACGTCTTTTCATGCTGGTTCCTCAGGGATACCATCCAGCCCATCTCTATATGTTCATTTAAGGCTGGGTCTCCTGAGAGTCTTGTATCCCTCACGTCAAGCCCGAGCCAGCAACAGCTTCTGTGATTTCTAACGTACCCACGGCTTTTGTCAGCTTGCGCCTCTGTGTCACGTGAGCCCCTCTACCGCCCCCTTCTCTTGCGTCTGAGGACATTTCCTTCTTATGCCATGGAAGGTTGACTGACTCTCCCTGCTCTGAGCACCCATTTCCTCACCTATGAACTAGGGATCGGGACATGTAAACGGCAGGGGCCTCTGTAAGCATCATACGGTCCGAGAAAGCTACCACGGGCATCTAGCACACAGAACGCCTTTAGTTTGTGTTTTCCACAACCTGGCTCAAAGGTCGCTGCCACTTGGCCTCCTCCCCCTCCTGCACGGCACTGACATCTAGTGGTCATCTTGAATAACTGCAGGTGTGCATACCCGAAGCTCCAGTCCCTTTCCAGCATACTAGACCAGCCTACAGGGAAGGTCAGCTAGGTTTCTCTCTGTTTTTCCAAGCACTCATTGCCTCATAGTATACACAATCTATCCTTTATTGTATACACTAATGGCAAACAGAGAATCACCAGCAGATGCAGGGCTGGGGCAAGTCCTGCCCGTCAGTAATGTTATTTTGTCCACATCATTCCCCATGGCTAGGACACTCTCTGGTACACGGCAAATACCCTGGAAATATCTGTACAAGAAAGTACCCTCCACAGTTTAGGAGTCCACAGGACAGTTAGTAGTGTTGTTCTTGGGGTCAGTCTATCAAGGAGACTTCTTCCACTGCTCCCAATGTGTGAGACAAAAGTATTTAATATGAGTGTCCCCAGCTGGGGCAGAGAGACAGCCCAAAAGTTAAGAGCACTTGAAGCTTGCAGAGGACCCTGATTCCGTTCACAGAACCCACAAGGTGACTCACCACTGCCTGTGACTTCAGTGCCCTCTTCTGGTCTCCACAGGCACTGCACATACATGGAGCATACACATACATGTATAAAATAAAAAAGATACAAGTCTAAACAAACAAACAAATATTCCTAACCCTCTTATCTGTAAAAGGAAACTCTTCTGGAGCCCCTGTACTCCGTGGCTTTTCTGTATCCACTCCCTAGAAAGGTCAGGTTGGACCCCCGCAGAGTAAGACCTGAGATACAAAGTATAAGGGAATGTGAACTGGGAAAGGGTTGTTTGTCCTTCAGGGTCTGTGATATTGGGGATTGAGCCTATGACCTGGAGTGTGCACAGCCACGTAGCCAGTCCGGGAGGGCTTCTCGGGGAGACACTAAATGACAGCCCAGGACTCCATAGAAAGGCAAGAATCCTGGCCAGAGACTGGCTGCCTGAGACAGGGGAAGACCCGGGCATCCTGAGGCTTACTGGGGAAGCTGGCAGCACCCACAAATCACTATTAGCCTTGACGGTGAGCACTTTCATAGAGACAGAGGAAGCTGATGTCTGTAAGGCAGCAGAAGGCCAGAGCAAAGCCCTGACCCCAAACCCTGGGCTGTACAATTGATTTCCCTTGTTCCTAGAACTCCCCATCCCTCTGGCCTCACAGACGAGGCCTGAGTGTCCCTCCCTAAACACCCCAGATGAGGTCTGTCTCACACACACCACACCCTGCTGTCTGCCAGTGTTCTCAAACTAATCACACCAAGGCATCCCCGCCTGTAGCAACATTGGGAACCAATTGTCTGGCTATTTATTCTCTGTCATGTTTAGCAGGACTCTGAGTTTCTCTAAGGAAATATTTGTCTTACAGGCATCCAAGAAATTCTTGAAGAGGCTAGAGTTCAGGAATAGAGCATTTGCCTAGTGAGCTCGGCTTTGATACTCAGTAAAACCAGGAGTACGTGGAGGAGGAACAAGAGGGAAGGGGGGAGGGAGGGAAGGAAGAAGAGAGAAAGTGGGGGGAGGAGGAGGAGGAGGAGGAGGAGGAGGAGTAGGTGGAGGAGGAGGAGG
>NC_022023.1:3413764-3421756 GCF_000317375.1 Microtus ochrogaster
GGAGGAGGAGGAGGAGGAGGAGGAGGAGGAGGAAGAAGAAGATCTATCCTGTGGGGGTATTTTCTAAACCAGAGTACACAAGAGAATAAAGACATTCTGCGCCTCTCCCTACTCAGGGAGACTCACATACGGACCTTCTAGCATTTGCCCCTCTAGACTGACATGATTTTGCTTTAAATAGATTATCTCGAAAGTTTTTTTACCATATGTAGATCCACGCATGCACATGCCGGTAAGGCTCAATTTATAATTAAATTCTGTAATTATACCCACTGATCCCACAACTTAATACAACACAGGTGTGTGTGTTGCCGACCAACCCCAGCTCTAGTTCAAAAGGGTGAAATCCCTCTTTGCTCCCCCTCCACATACTTAATTGCTGGTGGAAAACCAGTGCATGTAATTTGGCTTCATTTGGAATTTCCCGCTTCCTTTCCCACTTCCTTGTAATTGAGCTGAGCTGAAACTTTGCAAACTCGTGTTACCTGTCTCCCCTGGCAAACCTCATCTGCCCTTGGGGAGAACCTGCACCTGGAAGCTCAGGAACGAAAGATGAGTAGAGGCAGCAAGTCCGCCTTCCTTCAGGGCTCCTTTTATCCCTGCCCTCACCTGCTCCTCCAGGGTCAGATCTTAGAATCCGGATCCTTCAGTATAGAAATAGCACACCACAGTCTATAATGTACTATCTGTGGTTTGGTGCATCTGTTCTTACAGCAGGCTTGGGAGGCTGGCCCAGCAAGACTATTGGTCTTAATTTACCTAAATGCTAGTGGCTGTGCTAATATTTCACAAGACTCTCTTCAAGCCTCGGGACCACCGTGTGAAATAGCTGCCTTTTACAGACCGGGAAGCTGAGGCACATAGAAAAGCTAAATGAGGGGCTGGAGAGATAGCTCAGCAGTTAAGAGCACTGGCTGCTCTTCCAGAGGACCTGCTTCAAATCTCAGCGCCCACATGTCAGCTCACGACTGTCTGTAACTCCAGTTCCAGGGGATCTGATACCTTCACACCAATGTACATAAAATAAGTTTAAATAAATTATTTTTTTAGAAAAGGAAAGCTAAGTGGTTTTCTCCAAGTCACAGGGTCAGTAAGAGGCCAAGCATGGTAGTTCTGCCTCTGAGGCCCAGGGAGTTACAGGCAGAGAGAGGTGGAGTTTTCTGAATACTGAGGCTGATGCCTTCTCAATTCACTCTCCTGGGCACTGGTCATGGAGGAAATCAGCTCAAACAAAAGAGGAGACTTGGAATGGGCAGCCCCAGGCTTGAGTCCTGGCTGTGCCCCTTACCAGAGGAAGAGCCATCCAGTGTTTCAGAGCATTGGTGTGGCATTTCTGCGGCATAACTCGTACAGGTCTATGCTGGGGACCCAGTAGAGCATCGCATAGAGAATGTCTGGAAGGCAGTAGGTGCCTGATGGACTTTAGGTGACCTAAGTATCTCTGGACTAAAGCTACTTGCAGGGGCATTTATAGCCAGGCCTTAAGGTTAGGTAATAGTTGGTCCGACCTTCTACTTTGAAGAAAGGAACACAGACTAAGGGACGGCTAACTTAGCCAAGGTCCTAGCACAGGGCCATGGCAGGGATGGGACAGGAACCCACGCTCCTGAGCTCCTGCCTTCTGTTCTTTCTACCACAGTGGGTTAGGAACTCTTCAGAGAGGTGGCCCAGTAAGGTTTGGTATAAGCAGAGTGGCGAGAAATGCCAGTATTAATGATCTTGTGCTGGGTGGCTGCAAGCCTAGCTGTGCGGTCATGTGCATGGATCCCTCGCAAGAAACTCATATGCACATGCATGTATGAGATTAAAAACATATGGGTATACGTAGGCACCCATGGGAATGTTCTGTTGGCTCTGTTTTCCTGGATGGTGCTGACCAACACAGTATCTTAACCAAGCTCAAGGGAGCTTCATTAGTCAGAGACAAGGGGGCCTGTGCATCCTGGTGGACCCCACCCCTGGCAGACTTATGCAGGGCTTCTAATGAACTAGAAAAAGAAGCCTTTGGTGTCCCTCCGCTATCCTCATGCCAGCAATGGTGATGGCCCATGAGTCTGGCAGTCACAGTGATGCTCCGGTATGGGCAGGGTCACACCTGGGGGATATGTTCGTTCACACAGCAGCAGCTGGGTTCTGAGACTGCTCTCAGGGTGCCCTCCCTCTCCCTCTCCTCTTCTTTTCTCTCCTCTTCTTCCCCTTCCCTCTCTCTCCCTCACTCACCTTCCCCTTCTGCCCACCCAAACACACACTCACAAACACACCCCGGCTTTCAGCAGGCCCCTAGTGATCTGCTTTCCGACAAGGCCAGCTTCTGCACAGAGTCACTTTGCAGGCATTTGTGAGTTCCTCAGCACAGTGTATCTGTCTATGGAGAGATATTCGCACTTCCGCCCTGTGCAGGGATAGGGACCTTTCAAGGAAGACAGGTGCCTGCTCCCCTTCTGAGCCACAGGTGCCTTTTTAGGGAAGCAGAATATTACCACTTCGTACTTAATTCACGTCTTGTGTTTACCGGGACCAGTAGAGCTTGCCAATAAGTTTGGCCAAGGACTAACGGCCGGGAAGCCCTGTCAGCAGGCTCGGAGCCACAGGCTTTATTGCTGCAAGTATAGAGACTCCCATAAGCAGGGAGTGGAACTCCAACTCCAGAAAGGACCCCTCCCACGACTTGGGGGAGATTTCTGAAGCAATGAACTTTTGGTTCATTGTTGTGAACCTTGCTTGTGCCCAGAGATGCCTTCTGGCATGGAACGGGCCACAGAAGACTGAGGGAAGCTGCAAAGCAGATTCTACTACGGCCACACAGGGGAGAGAACTCAGGGTAGCAGGCAGGCTACCAGAACCAGAAGAACCTCTTTTCCCAATACAAACAGGAATGAAGGTTTGAAGAAGCTGCTGAGACAGCTTACTAAATACAGGTCTGGAGAAGTCCCTAAGCCAGGGCTTGCAGGCCAGATGTGGTTAGCTCGGTGCTTAGAAGGAAAATGGGTTAGAGGACAAGAGCAGCCCGGCCAGAGAACCCGCTCCTCTTTCTTCAAGGTCAAGCCTGCCTCCTCAAGGAAGCCTTGCAACCACCGCTCCCAACTCCTCAGCCGCCTACTCTTTACACGTCCTCTGAGCGCCCACCAGCCTGTTCCAGATTCAGGCTGAAACAGAGAGCTCCAGCTCTTACATCCACCAGGCACCAAACTGTCCCAGGAGCAGAGACACACGAAATGGGAATCCTTACCCCTCACTGGCTTCAGCATCGTCAAGCCTCATTCAAAGTGACAGGGACGGAGGCTGGCCGCGACCGTGATGGAACAGCTCAAAACAGCACTCAGGCAATGACAAACCTACACCGTCTCATGGTCTCTTGGAGGGAGAAGCAGCCAGGGCCCTGAGGGTCAGAATTGGCTGGGGGTCAGGGATAGAGCTGGACTCCTTTCAGGAAATAGAGGAGGAGGAGGGGAGGAGGAGGAGGGAGAGGAGAGGGCTCTCTTGGAGCAGATCCAAGATCCAAGAGGGAAAACATAAAAGAAAATTCATAGCCTTCATATTCTAGTTCTCTGAACTTTGCGGGATTCTGACTTACTCCCCTGCCCACTTGACTTGTGTGTGTGTGTGTGTGTGTGTGTGAGTGCATGCATACGTGAGTGCATGTTGCAAGAGAGTTGGGGGGTTGAATCTCAGATTTCATGAAATCCATTTTAATCACCCTCTGCAATCCACAACACTCTGTAATTACAAGTCTCTTATGCTTGAGTATAAAAAAAAAAAGCCCTCACGGAGAAAGCAACATTAAGCTTGCAAGCGGAAACATGAAAATTCATGAAACGCACAATTAAGGATCCGATGACAGTGTTAACTCTCTCCTTTGCCAGTCCAGGCACGGGGGATTACCGAGAAAATGGGTAACTCTGAACCCTGAGGCTTGAGCTGCCCATGTTGGGAACCCTGAACCTGCCATACATAGTCTCTGGTGAATTACCATCCCAATAGTCTGCCCCATGCTGCTCAGAATTCAGAGCCTGAGCCCTGGGCAGGAAGGACCAGGCTCAACCTTAGAATGGCAGAAAGAACTAATACCTGTTGTCACCCAAGTTCTCTCCAGAGGGAGGGCTTCGCGGAGGTGGGGGTACCCCTGCTCCTGTCATAGTGGGACCAGCTTCTGTCTGCCCCTCCACTCCCACCCACCTCCATTTCAGTCCCTTATTGCCACCCTACAAACAGTGCTCCTATCCACTCCACAAGCTGGCTTCCTAAGCATGCGCTTGCAAAGAAAACCCTTCTCTGCCCCTTAAAATGTCCCTCGAACAAAGCAAAACCCAATGCTGTAGTGGAAGAAGTACCAGCTTAACCCTGAGACTTAGAAAAAAACGTGAATTCGGGAAGATGAAGGATGCTAACCAAATGCTGGCTGGTTCCTGCTGGGCCGGGTGCCTGCGGGCCAGAGGGGGAGAGGGAGGAGGAGATTAAGCGGGCTTTATGCTTTTCTGTGCTTGCACATATTTTCCACAGAGCTTATGACCTGCAGTCAGGAAGTCCGGAGATAAACTGGAAATGTCACCTCTGCTCAGAAACCTTCTGTAGTTCCTCATTTCTTACGCGAGGAGCCATAAATCCAGTATCTGGTATTTATAGCCTCCGACGGTCTGGTCCTCATCAGTGGGCCTGGCTTCATGGTGTGTGATGCGTGAAGTTGCACAGGGCCTGTACTCAGAAGCAAGTGGGATTGGTGGAAGCTCCCGCGGTGGCTTTTTTAGGTTGTAAAAACGCCGGGCGCAGCTTTACTGTGCACCATACTCCACAATTTTAGGGAACAGGCTCTGATGATCAGTATCTCTATCCATCCATCTCTTTAGCCAACGCCCTTTGGAGTCAGAGGCCATGGCAAGGATAACTGGGAAATCAGTGCAAACAGCGTCAGGAAGGACCAGGGATTATCGGTCGGGTTGGGAAGGAGCAGGAGGTTATGTTGTGTGTACAGAATGTCTTCTGCGCTCTAGGACAAACACCCGGACAAAGCAGACCATCTGCCCATGCCCTGTGGAGCTTAGATGCTGACAGGGGAGACAGACAATAAATACATAGTTCTCTTTGCTGGGCAGTGCTATGAGGAGAACCCCAGAAGGAGAAGAGGGTAAGGGCTGGAACTGGGGGACACACCATTCGGTTTAGAGTAGGAAAAACGTCAATAAATCACGGGCGACTCAAACACAGAAGATGTTGACACGGAAACAGAAAACTGCAGTACACGGTGAGTTTGTCGTTGCAGAGACTGAGTTAGAGCGTGAATAAGCAGGAACTTGCACCCCTTGGATGAGCAAGGACAGGGCTGGGGAGGAGCTTTGAGTCAGCATCTGCCTCCCCTCCCCAACTCTACGACGGGCAGAGACCGTTTGTCCCTGGTTAATATTTAGGGATTCTTTCTCCCCTTCTTTCCCTATGACAGGAGAGGCTAGCTAGATCTTCGTATCTCCTAATCTCTGCTGCAAATCCCACCTCTTCCCCCCACCCACCCACCCACCCTCCTGCTTCCCCTCCACTGGGTGCTTCCACGAGAACTCTGCCCTAAATCTTATTCTATAATCCTCATCTTTCTCTTGAATCTCAGACGTGAACACTAGCTGCCTTTGTCCTCTGGGGCATCTGAGAGAGGGGAGGCAGGGCGCCCCACTGGTGTCCGAGACAGTCATCTGGATACGATACTTCATTGTGCTTGCTCCGGATACCAGAGCCTGTGGACGAGGAAAGGAAACTGAGAGAGAAGCAGGAGAGGTCTGTTCTTTCTCTCCCACCAGTTTGCTGCCTCGCCTAAACCTTAGAGGTCAAGCTCCCATTGTGTCCAGCTGTGTGATCCTCAGGGCCGGTTCATCTCTAGAATTCTAGGTTTCTTTACCCTGAGAATAATGCAGCAAGGGCAGAATTTAGGGAAATTTTCTATGGCTTAAGGTCACAATAACAGCTTGGCCTTACCAAAGATCCCAGCTAACTCTTACATCAGTGCCAATGGGACCTGAAGATGCTAGGGAAGATCCCATGATAGGGAAGAAAAAGACAGAATGCCAATATGTTAGCTGACACCAACCTGTCCCCTTAGCCAGAGCTGGCCACACAGGAAGTAAGGGTGTTTGTTCTCAAATGGTTGTAGGGTGGGTGAAGCAGATTCTTCGCTTACTCTGTGACATTGTGGGAGCAGAGCACACACATACATTGTATGTGCACCTCCACCTGTAACACGAATTCACTGTCGCTTAGACACGTTAAGTAGTGCCCAGTGTGCTGGTGCGTGCCTTTGAGAGACAGCCTGACAGCCAGGGCTCTACAGAGAGACTCTGCCTCAAAACACAAAGAGACAAACAAACATAAGCAAACAAAATGAAAGAAACACCAAGTAGCTTGCTTGAGCTCACACCGCCGGTACCCGACGGAGGTGAGACAGTGGGACCCCAGCATGGCTTCTGCTTTTTAACCACCAAGAGACACCAGATGGATGGTGTTGCCTATAGACAAGAGGGGTAATATGCTTTTGCCTAAGTCAGACTGAGGTTTATCCTAACGCCTGTGACGGTACTGCCACCAGGCCGACGGGATAAATTATTCCTGAAAACGCTCTCCCCCAAGTGACCCTTCATCATCAGGGCCTTGTGGACAACATCCTAGGTGAGAGTCACTTCTTAAATGACGCCTACTGTAAAGCAAGTAAATAATCTGTTTTTGAAGATGCATAATTAGCTGTGATTTTATTCACGACACAGTAAATCTACCAGAGTCAGGACCGTGGAGTCTGGGGGCAGGTAGACCTCACGTTCTAATTCTGGGTAGCATTAACCATTTTGCCTTAGAGATACAAGCCACCCAGTCTCAGACTTCCTTGTTGGCCAACCAGAGACAGCAACATGGGACAACATGCACACCGTGATTAGCCTGAGACCGTGCCTGTGGTAGGAACAATGAAAACGGTTCTGGTGATGGAGCTAATTCAAGCTGCCTATCGTATTATGAGCACCAGCATCTGCACCATTGTTCTGTCCTCATTGTCATCTTTACTTAGCTACCCAAGGTAACCATTCAATGCTCTATGATAATGTTGAAAATGGAGCTATTCAATCCGCTGTCCAATTTATTCACGCATCGCAATAAAACTCCAGTCTTAACATTGACTTTGGCAAGGACCACACCCTGGGGGTTCTGACCGCACTATACCCCCCCCCCCAATGGGTTCCCCCTTCACCAGCTCTCTTTACCTGAGAGCCAGGCACACACTTGACATGCCATGGGGGAAACGAGCGTTCCTTTGGACCTGAGGGGCTCCGATTTTTTCATGCTTGGCCTGGGTAGGCAGGTGGCTATTTTCAAGGCTAGCTTGGAGCCTTCCTGGTGTCAAACAATCCTAGTCTCTTGGAGAGGCTGATGTTCTGAGGCTGTGAACATCCCTGGCCTGGCCTCATAGAAGCATGGACACGAAGGGGGTCTGTATGGTGAAAGCCAACAGAGTTTTGGCTTGATTGAGAATTCGCTTCCCCCAAGGACTCTTGGGAAGAGGATCAGCGAAGTTTCCCACTGCCTCTAATGGTGTTAAAGTCATTTGGCAAGTGTGGCTTTTTGCATACTTCCTCTGAAGATTGGCAAGCATTTCCCCGGGCCATCTGCAGGCCCACAGCCACTCAGAAGGGAGGAGAACCCTGATGGGCCTTGCCTTAGTTCTGGGACGATGAGAAGCCACTGAAAGTTAAACCTCATCTGGGTAAGCAAGTGGTTCCCAAATAGCTGTCCCCTTCCTCGCTCCCCCCAGGCACATCTGTGCAGATATGAACACACATATGAAGATGCTAAATGAAAAATGTTTTTGAAAGAACCTGACAACTGATAAAGAGATGAGAAAGAGTTGCTTAGATACAGACACTGTGTCAGCCCCATTGTCTCAGAGTGTGGGTGTACCCCTCGCGGTCCTGAGTTCCTTGCTCGTGCTCCCCCTCCTTCTGCTCCTGATTTGGACCTTGAGATTTA
>NC_022023.1:3422768-3424733 GCF_000317375.1 Microtus ochrogaster
CAAAAAAAAAAAAAAGAAAGAAAGAAAGAAAGAAAGAAAGAAAGAAAGAAAGAAAGAAAGAAAAGAAGAAAGAAAGAAAAACTGGATGTGGTAGCTGGAGAGAGATAGCTCAGCAGTTAAAAGTATTAGCTTCTCTTTCAGAGAACCCATGTGGCAGCTCACAAACACAGTTCCAGGGGCTCTGACACCCTCTTATGGTCTCCTCGGGCAACAGGTAAGCAGGTGGTACACAGACACACATGGAGGCCAAACACTTGAATGCATGAAATAAAACGTTGAAAGCTGGATGTGGTGACTGGAATCTGTAATCCCAGTACTCCTAGAGCGAGACAGGAGGCAGAGACACTGCCCTGGAGCTTGGGGGCCACCAAGGCGGAAGTGAACTGCACAGGGGCAAAGGGTAAGAGAGACACAGATGTAACAAGGTGGAAGGAAGCACAGTGCATGCTGGGGCATGTGTGCATCTGCACGGACGCACGTGTGCACATGAGAGAGGGAACCACGAACGTGTCATCTGTGAGGTTGGGCTTGTGGCTCGGTTGCTTCTTGCTTAGCATGCGTGAAGCCCTGGTTTCAATCCCCAGCATAGCATAAACTGAGCATGGCATGGTAGCATAGGCCTATAATTCTAGCAACTTGGGATGCAGAGGCAGGGGTATCAGGAGTTCAGTGGCATCCTCGGCTATATGGCAAGTCTGAGGTCAGCCTAGTCTACACGAGACCCCATCTCTAAAGAAGAAAGAATTGTCTTTCAAGAAGCACGTGAACCAATCAGTCCCCAAGTGTGTTTCTAGTGGGTGTCGAGTTTGACAGCCATTGTTTAGGACTGTGATCACTGCTATCAGTTTTGTCTTTGTTACCAAGCTCCCCGTCACAATCGTCCTGTACCAGGTCACTGGGCACGTGAGAAGGTCTGGAAGTTGGGGGAAATGTGGAGTTATCAGGACTTCTCCTCATGGAGCCCAGAGCCTGGTCTTTGACAACCGCTGGCTCTCAAAGAGGGGCGCATTCAGTATTCTGATCAACGAGGCAACAGCCAGGCGCCTGCCCAGGCCTCAGATTCCTGACTGATGCTCATTAAGCAACTCAAGCCAGTGTGATCCCCAGCGTTCACAGGGGCAGGATGCTGGCATTTTAATCTCATTAGGGATCTGGAGCTCTAGAGAAGTGGCCAGAGCAGCCCTTGGCAAGGTGGGGCAAGGTTCTGCACACCCAGAGCACACCACTCTGCCAAGCCCACCCCATCCCCTCCAGATCTCCACCCTCCCCTGGGCCTGCAGCAAACTCTGGGAAAACGGCTTGATGAAGTCAAGGCAACAGCTGCGGTAGCCGGCTAACCAGCTCAGGTGACCAGGCTGCCTGTATCCCAGAGCAGACCCCAATTACCCATCTTAGCCTGTCCTGCGCGGCTGGCACCAAGCCACAGGTAGCCTTCCCTGAATCCAACTTTCTGGGACCCCCTCCTCCATCAATACCACTGAGAAAAGCCAGAGCAGGCCTTGGGAAAGGAGCTGCACAAAACCCCCATTGTTGAAGGAAGAAGCCATGGGAGAGGCAGAAGCGTACATACAGGTTGTCACGGATGGAGGGCTGAAAGGACTCCTGAAAAATGACCCTACGTGCAAACAGATGGCGGATTACGCGAATATACAGCCATGGCTTTCCACTTCCCTACAAGAGAAATTGCGGGGGCCTTCTCTATAAAAGCTCACAAGTGCACATGCACACACACACACTCACGCACATGCACACACACTTGTACATGCATATACACATGCACAAGCACACACACATATACATGCATACACACATGCACAAGCACACACACATGCACAAGCACACATGTACATGCATACACACATGCACAAGCACACACATATACATGCACACACATGCACAAGCACACACACATGTACATGAATACACATATGCACAAGCACACACACATACACACACATGCACAAG
>NC_022023.1:3425158-3437541 GCF_000317375.1 Microtus ochrogaster
ATACACACATGCACAAGCACACACACGTACATGCATACACACATGCACAAGCACACACATGTACATGCATACACACATGCACACACATGTACATGCATACGCACATGCACAAGTACACACATATACATGCATACACACATGCACACATACACACATGTACATGTATACATACATGCACACATACACACATTAATATAATCACATACTTATTACTCTGCTTAAATTAAACAAAGAATCATACATAGATTCATCCATCTATCCACCCACCCACCCATCCATCATCTACCTATTCATCCTTCATCGATCCACCCATCCACTCACCCACACATACACGCAGAAATACATTGACTTAGTCCCTATGTGGGCATGCATGAATCAGACTGAAAGAAAAAGCAATCTAGACTGGAGGTTTCTAACGGGGAGACAGACTCATTGGTACTGGCACGATCTCGGAGCCTGTACACTGTTTCTCTAGACACCGCCTATGTATGTCCATGTCTTGTACAACATACACAGGAGCTACTATGATCTGCACATGTCCATGTCAACCATTACGAGGTTCATAACCACTTTGGTCATGTGTTTCTGAACCCATGAAAGCAAAGGGAGGCTGTGCAGCTCTCTGACAAACAAGCGTGTAGACTCGCACTGGACGGATTCAGGATCATCACAGCCGCAGCCAGCAATGCGCCACATGTTGGGCATCCCTCCAGCAGTGTGACATTCTGATCTCCACCACAACCAGCCTATGAGGGCCATTACTATATATTCATATATGAATGAGGCCGGCTCATTATACAGGTAACCACACAGAGCCAGGGAGAACTCAAAGAGCTAGGTCAGGTCACACACCGGCAGGGGCAGAGCTGGGATTTAAGTTCAGGGAACCTGCTCACAAATGAGAACTTTTTAATTCTCCTTGTCCAGGTAGGAGGGATTGCAGATTCTAAAATACCCATTTTTAAAGATGAAGAGACCAAAACTCATGAGGCCATGTGACATGCCTAGTAAATTCTTGAGAGACTTGGGGTGAGAATTGAGCCTCCTTGCCTTCTATTCTAGTTCCATTATTGTTTAAACAAGCCAGACTTCCTCCCAAAGTGAAGGTCAAAGTGTCCCGTGCTGGGAACAAAACAGTCAAGAGACTATAGAGGCCAAGACGAAACAGACACTGTCTAGACCATGGCTTCTTCCCCGGGACTGGCTAAGATTTCCTTGGAAGAAATTCCTGACATCCGGGAAGGAAGACTCAGCCTGGGGACTTGATGCTCCTGGTCATGGAGAGCTTCATGGGCACCGTGTGGGGGCAGCCGACTCTGCCCTGGTCCTGCACAGGCTTGGCCCTTCACCAATGAGCAACACTCTCTCTCACTGCCAGGAAACCCTAGGAATGAGGGGCCTGCTCCTAAGAGCCAGTGGTGCCCAGTTAAACCCTAGTGATTTAAATGGGGGTTATCTTTGGCACCTGCTGTCATGGCAGGCTCCAAGGTTGGCAGAGGAACTGCTGGGTTGGATCACCAGTCCCTGGGAGGTGGGACGTGGCCGTGCAAAAACTCTGCTGGACTCCGGATTTGCTGAACACTGGGTGGAGTTAACTGGGACCAGCTTCTGCATCTGCAAATGAGGACCGCACCTTGCTTGCTGTGACTGAACATATGTGGACATACGTGGATATATGAGGGGCACTTGGCACAGTGAGAGAGGAGACTATAAGAATAGGGAAAAGTCGTTTAAATCTTCTATCACAGAAGAACCACTTTTTTGATGTTGGGAGAGATAAAGTATGTATTGCTGTGCTGAGAGATGGGGGGGGGGTGTCAAGATTTTCCCTACCTGGCCCTTTTCTTCTCACAGAAAAACCTATGGGTTCCTCTAGGGAATTGTTTGACTGGGTGATCACTAACTTCATTTCTGATATAATTAAGAAAAATAAAGGAAATGAGGAAGGGGAGTAGGAAGGAGGAAGCAAAGGAAGGAGGGAGGGAGGGATGAAGGGAGGGAGGCAGGGAGGGAGGTAAAGTCTACTCCTGCAGTTATCCCTGGGAGGAGATTCCCATTGCTGAGTATGTTAGAACATGGACAGTTCTTTACCCTCAGAAGCTTACATTCCAGGGGCAAAGTCAGAGCCCCAACAGCTGAGAGACTCCAAGGGGACTTTACAGAGGGACACAAAGAAACAACTCTGATTGTGTGTAGCGATTGGGGAGGGTAGCTTGGAAGATAAGGAGGGCAACTGCTTGGAGTTCCCTGCTGACACCATGCAGAGAGAGGATGGGATGCATGATGAGGTGACATCACAGCCCTCGGTGATGAAAACTGTGGGGTCCTTGCTGTCAAGGAGCTCTCTACAGCTCTGCCTGTGAACTGTGTGAGAGGCAGGAGGTGTGAAGGAGAAACAAGACCCCCTAGTTCCCTAGGTCAGGTCCAGTACACCACAGTCCACCTTGCCAGGGAGATAGGGGCCCCAGCGGCTGCTTCCTATGAGGCCCCAAAAGAAGTACTCAGAGCAGGAGTGCTCTGCAGTCACCTACAGACAGCAGCTTGTCTGGGAAGCCAAGGGCTGCTTGCAGGAAAATGAGTAATAGATGCACTGGGGTTCCTGGGACCCACCTACCCTGGCATCTGCTCCAGCTCTGAAAACCAGGACCAGAACCCAAGCCTGACCTGGAACAGTCCTGACATCCAGCCCTTCCTGAGGCCGATGGGAAAAGCGGGTTAGCAGGTGCTTCAATCCAAATGGGGAATTCTTCAGGCTGCCGGGAGTTGTGGGAGAAGACACTCGGGAAGGGTTTCTTAGACTCAGTGTGTGCTTCATGTTGGCGGCTTCTAATAACCGGATGAACATACTTCATTCTGGGTGCTACTGAGATACTCACTGCTTTTGCTGGGGAGGCACCTAGACAGTTTGTCCAAGGAACCAGACAGGAGGACCAGCCCCGGAGTTCACACCCAGGTGGTCTGGTTCCAGTGGGCATGCCCTTAGAACACTTTCCTTTATTATTTGTGTATTAGAGACAGTCTTCCTCTGTAGCCCGGGCTGGCCTTGAACTTATTATAATCCTCCCACCTTAGCCTCTGGAAGGCTGGATTCCAGGCACACGTCACCAGGCCTGGATTAACCATTTTACTATTTCTGTCTCTTGCCTTTTCCCAAGTAGCTTAGAGAAAGGGGGCAGGTGAGGAGGTAGGGGGTCCAGGCCCTGCTTTAGGTTACCATTGCTACAGGACAGGGCCACTGCCTCTGCTGCAAACTCCAAGTTTTTCTCAGCAAGGGAACACATTGGCCAACACCTCATTTATAATTCTACGAGCGTTTACCGGGGGCAGACTGGACCTTACATAATATGCACAGTTTCCCTCCCCAGAGAAGCCCAGTTCTCTTTTTAGGGCTCCAAACCAAGCTCCAAGCCTTTTTAAGGATGGACTGTTCTAGCCGAGGAAGGGACGCTTTTGAAGGACATAACAGGGAATATGGAGATTTTTAG
The DNA here is from genome assembly GCF_000317375.1 of Microtus ochrogaster. Taxonomy (NCBI): domain Eukaryota; kingdom Metazoa; phylum Chordata; class Mammalia; order Rodentia; family Cricetidae; genus Microtus; species Microtus ochrogaster. Next base: position 3,428,644 of record NC_022023.1, read on the forward strand.
GATGAATAAATTTGGCCCAGAACCATTAGCAAACCCATTGCGGGTTTTCTCAGAACCTTTAGCAAGCTAGTTGTGTTAACACCTTGGCAAATGGATTCAGTGCATGGTGCTCCTCAGGTCATCCATCACTACACACACACACACACACACACACACTCACACACACACACACTACACCACACTCAGGTCATCCACCACCATCTACACACACACACACACCACATCACACCACACTCAGGTCATCCACCACCACACACACACACACACACACACACACACACACACACACCACATACACACAGAGGAAGAACTCTTCTGCAGGACTGATGTATCGTAGAGACAGTTTAGGACGTTGGTCCTAGGATAACGACGATGTCAAATCGTGTCTGGTTTGGGGCGTTGGGTCCTTAGCAGCCCAGTGAGGCTTACTCATCTCTCTAGCTCTGGCCTTTAGCCAGACCTATGGTAGCACGGTTCTTCAAAGAGGGCAGAAGCGAGTGAGGGCTGTAGAGCGGAATTCCAGACCTGTACCAACATTCCCAGCAGCATCTGCCTGCATCTCTTTATCCTGTCTCCTAGGTGACAGGCGTTTCCTGTCTTACATGTCTCTGGTGAGGATTTCCTCATCACCCAGGAAGGCTCCATCAGCGTGTGGTTCTGCCTCTTCTCCCTACATGGGACTGCAGGCAGTTTCCTGATACACACGGCGGTGATTCTCCAGCAAACTTTCAGGTGTGTTTTCTTTCCTCCATCTTCAGCTTCAGCTCAACATCTTCCCTGGTCCCTCTCTAGAAACATGGGCAGCTCTATACTGCGCTTACCCTGTACCTATGCAGGCAGACCCACGCCCTAAGTAAGGAGATTCTGTGTAGCTTATGCTGTGGGATGCTGGATAGAAGGGTTGGCAAGGGGCTAATGACACCCACCATCCTGTTTGGGAGGGTTCTAGTCCCTTTGCACAAACTCGCCCTCACCCAGGAAGCTCTATGATTACCCAAGCCTAGAGTAGAGGCACTGTTGCCCACAATTCTTAACAAAAACACAAACTAGCCTGGAAATGTGCTTTATCAGATCTCAGTTACCTAGGGTGTTTTCTTCACACTTTTCCCACGTCGATAGCCCTTCTACCATCTATAGCCAGCCATTCTACTGTCCGTAGCCATTCTGCAACTTTGGCATGGAGGCTGTTCTACCCAAATGGAAAAGTAATTGAGTGTAGTGGTGAACCCAGAACAGATTCAGACAGAGGAGGCAGGAGGGAGAAAGGAGAGAGAGAGAGAGAGAGAGAGAGAGAGAGAGAGAGAGAGAGAGAGGGGAGAGGGAGAGAGAGAGGAGAGAGAGAGAGGGGGGGAGAAAGGAGAGAGAGAGAGAGAGAGAGAGAGAGAGAGAGAGAGAGAGAGAGAGAGAGAGAGATATTCTGGGGAGTCAGACTGAGGTAGCTGAGGTGGAAAACAATTGCCCTCCCCAGTGTCCACCCCCTGCCCCAGCCACTGCCATCTTGTGCAGGACTGGCTCCCTTCAGTCCACCCATCTGGGTTCACTTTGCCACCCACACCCATCTGGTGAAAACTGGCTACACACTCACGGTTCCCAGTGACAGGAGGCCCGGAGGCCGCCACCTAGCTCTGTGCTACCCTAGCTCTGCTCTTAAGTCCTCCTTGGGTATCAAGTTCCTCACCTAAAAATGGAAGCTTACATTACATTGGTAGCTCTCACTCCCTGCCTGTGACCCATGGCAAGAAGTACAGAGTAAGAAATACCCAAACCTGTGGACACACGTAAGGCAAGGTACCTACCAATCTGCTGTGTTATCGAACAATGCCAACCTTTATGACCCACCATGGTTCCTCCATTACTGTACCTGCATTTGTTTATTAAAGCGTGACGTAAGTGCGGCGGAGGGAGCCCATCGGAACGTAGCAGCAGAGGAAACTGCATCAAATGGAAGCCGGGTCCAGCCATGACGCAGGCGCATCAACCCAGCTGCTACTCAAGGGATTGAGGCCCAAGGACAGGAAGTCAACCTCACTCCAAAGTCATCATCAGGCCAGATGGCAACTTTGTTTCATTCTCTGTCTCCCCCTTACATCCCCGCTTTCAAACAGAGGGCTGGGTATAGATCTCAGTAGCATACAGTACGTTTTGTTACTGTGGTATGAGGCGGGAGCACCTTAATTCAATCCTTAGTGCCAAAGGGAGAGAAAAGAAAAGAAAAAAACTCCTCTTGTAAGCAGCCCTCAGATCAAAGGACAGGACAGCATTAGTGCCTTGGAAGCCATTTCCCATTCTCTCCCAAACCCCAGATCCGCCCCTAAGGGTAATCATTCCCCAGACGTCTACAGCACGGATTTGTCTTGCCTGCTTTTTGCGCTTTATGAAAGGGAATCTTAAAGTTCTGCGTCTGGCTTCTGTCTTTTAGGTTTATGTTTGTGGGGGTCATTAACGCTGCTGGACAAACTGCCCTGTTGTGGGAAGAGACTGCGTTTTGTCCATTCAAGGCTGAGTTTGGCATGGGCTTGACACACTTACGTGCAACTTGTGATTTTTTATACTATATGCACCCAGGTACACGCATCATGGGTAAAGCCCAAAGAGAGGCACCGCTTGCATGCCCATGTCCTCAGTGTTTGGCACGCACCAATTTAACTCAACCAATGTGAATGCATTTCCGTGGCGTTCCATGGTCACCAACATTAGATAAAGTCCATCTCTTCCATCTGAGTCTTTCTAATGGAAGCATGGTGGTGGTGGCATTTCATGGTGGTTCACACGTATCGTTTTCTCAATATTAGTGATGTTTCCTTATCTTTATTGGCTGCTTTGACAGTCTCTTTTCAGAAGTATCTTTTACCCATTTTTAAGAGCTGTTTATCTTTTCCTTACTGACTTCTCTGAAGAGCTAATTCTTTCCTGGTGATCCTTTCTTTATTTCTGATAAGGAATCTCTGTTAAAGAGTCAAGAATGGTGGGGTGAGCCTGTAATCCAAACCTTTGGGAGGGAAGGCTAAGACAGGAGCATCACAGGTTCCAGGCTAGCCTGGACAACAAAGAGACCCCATTTCAGCAAAACAAAAATAATTAAATTCATATAATGAAAATAGTCTCATCTTCTCTATGGGCTAATGGGTTACTCTATTTAATTAAAAATAAATGATGGTCTTGTGTCACCAAATTAATTTCATGACTTGCCAATGGACTGCCCACAATTTGGAAAGGGTTTCAGATTGGTTGTACAGCTTCCATGGGTCCGGATCTTTCTTAAAGGCATGGCTGGCTCTATGGCAGTGAGAACATTTCCATCACTAGCTGTCCAGAAAGCAGAGGCCAGGATCTTAGTCTTATTTAATTAATAAGTTAATGCCAACTAATAGATCCATTTTCTGTCTTAAAGGACAGCAACTTCCAATTCTCCTGAAACTAAGGTCTGCCGGCCCGTCAGTCCAGACTGAGGGAAAGGACTTTGGGATGAACAGGCTGTGGGACAGTCCATCAGAGACAGGATAGAGTAACCATATGGCTTGTCATTCCCCGAGGTAGCTAAATGCCCAGAAAATAGTCCCGAGGATCCAAGCCATTCCCAGAGGCCCTCTATATCAACAAGTAAGAACCATGCTGTTGGGGGAACTCCTTTAGCCAATGGCCTTTGAGATGTTGGACCAGGTTGGGCATGGCCTTGGGTACTAAAAAAATTGCATGTGCTGGCGCTCTCTCTTGGCTGTTGGATTAGGTTCCCGTTCCCCACTTGTGTGGAAGACTGTGATCTGTGAGTCTACCCCTAAATAAAGAACCATTTATTATACTCAGTTCTGACTGGGATGGGACTACTCTATCATGTCCATCTACACCACACCCCGTTAATTCAGTCAGCAGCCAATGGCAACAAGACCCTGGCTTTACCACATCTAGAGTGCTTCCTTAGTTGAGGGCTCATTCTAAGCAATCGTGTCCCAGCTCTTCAAAGTAGCTTTCTCCACAGACTCGAGGCTTCAGGAAGGCAGGGGCAATGCCACTCTTGTTAAACACAGCGGCATTATTTAATCCAAGATAATGGAGCTAGTCAGTTGACAGAGTTGATTTGACTGACTTCACGGCCTGGGTTATGCTTCTTGGTGGGAACCAGACACTGCGTAGAGCCTTGGTTATGCAAAAAGGGCTGGAGGTAATCACAGACACATACATACCCCTGTGCGTACACACAGAGGCACATGCATAAACACATGCACACACACAGACATGCACGTGTATATATACACATACTTCTGTTTTCCTCGACAGTGTGTGGGCCGCCCTTGAGCGGCTCATCACACACTCATCTGAATTTTACCTGGCACTGCTTTGGAAGCGTTTGCGAGTCCCTAATGCGTGGATAGTTCAAGAGCACAAAGTGTAAGGCATTTCACAGCTTACACCTCCCGTTCCCATCCAGTACCGCACCTGGTGCTCCCAGCCTTCTAAGCGGACATGAGTACGGGATGCTTTGCATGGCCCCTGATCAGCCAGTCTAGACTCCTCGTTCCAGGGACATGAGTTCTTACTGCCTCCGACTAGAGCTCTGACCCTGGCTATGGGGTAGGAGACTTTATACAGCACTGGAACCCAACATCTTTTCCCCCCTTTTCAATAGTGTGTTTCCATAACAATCAATCTATCCTTATGAGATTCTGCGTTTTAATTGCATCCACTTTCTTGACAGGGGGTGATGCTTGCATGGGAGCTTATCAGGTACTAACATTTCTCCTTTATGCCCAACAAGCAGGCTGCATCTTCTTGTTCCTTTTCTATTATTGCCACCACTGCCTCTTGTCCTCTCTGATAAGTAATTCCATCCCTAGTTAACAAATACAAGGACTCCCATTGATTGTGACTCTCCTAGGGACTAGGGACGAAGTACCACGTGTACATCATCCCAATGTGTTGTCCCCGAGACCACTCCGACAGGCATTAGCAGCCCCGTTTCCCAAGTGAAGAGTTAGACATTTGCAGATGAGAAGCGACATGTATAGCCACGTGTACAGTCTACAATTCCTAAAAGCCAGGACTGGACCTAGGTCCCACTGCCCAGCAAATTCTGACTCACTCCAATGCCCAAGACTGCTGGCAGCAGCCACTTCCTTATTGTGAGTCAGCAAGACCATATGGATGGAGGGAACACCTGTGGGCTCATCTCATCCCATCCTCTCCTTCTCCCTCAGCTCAGAATAACACAGCCTCTTTCCTGCTGGCTCAGCATGAACAAAACCTGAAGGAGAACCTAGGCTTGCCTCTGCACTGCCCCTCCCACCCACCAGCCGTGCCCTGCAGTGCCCTTCAGTCTGTGTTCTAGGCCTGGCTCCATTCTTAAGGCGGCAACATTTGCTGGGTTGGGAAGATGAGCCCAGCAGGATGGACCCTGGAAACGAAACTATGTGGAATTACTAGAGGAACAAAGAATTAAAAAAATTAAAAAATTAAAAAAATTCTGGGGGAGGGGCCTGTGCTCTGGGTGCACAGCCACGGTTAGGATGGTCTAGCAGGGAAGGGGAGGCTGGAGGGGAGGAGGAGGTGCTGGTTTCTGATTGAGAGAACTCGCTAAAAGGTTTGAGCATGGACAGACATTGGCTTCCCCAGAACTTCCCAGGGTTCTCCAGGTCCAACCCAGGTGTCCGTGGGAAGCTCTGACAGACAGCAAGAAAGGCTTCGCACTTCTGACGCCCTTTCATCTCTGAAATTCCACAAGCCTGTGAAATATGTGCAAATCCCAACAGCAATAAAGGCATATTCCCTGCTCATTGTTCTTAGGGAGGAAAAAAACCTTTATTATAAAGCAAATGGAGACAAAGTTATCTCCTATTAGTGCATATTGAAGAGGCAGGGTGGGGGTGGGGGAGCCCTGGTAACATTAAGTCATGAATACTCTGAAGTGGAAGAAAAAAAAGACTCACTTTTTAAAAAATCTTCTTAAGAGGGTCTAAGAATAGTCCTTCAAAGAGTCCTTGAAGTACGCAATTTTAATTTGGACACATGGTAATTTCAGTCTACCTGTTGGAAAAGACAAGAGAGAAATCAGCCATTGTTGATGTGGATCTCTGTTCTCACAAGTGTCAGGGAAGATGCTGGAAGCTTAGGGGTGGCGTGGGAGAGAAGGGGAGGGCTGGGCTGGGGAAGCCACAGTGCTGCAGTAGCCCTAAGCCAAGGCAATGTCCTGTCTGAGCAAGTGTTCAGTCCACCTAGGTGGAACGGATGAACCAGGAAGAATGGACAGACGAGGGCTTTTGCCACACTTTGGGTCAGAGAGATGCCCTGGAGGCTCCACTTTTCAACTCTGTGGGAGGCTCTGAGTGTACCGTGAGAAACAGTGCTGAAGCCACGTTTGCGGTACCCAGTATGAAGGAGGGATGCTGGGCCAGCTGTGTCTATGGCCAGAGCCCTGACTCTGCTGCTACCCTCAACTCTGAGCTGGCTGATTTATGACCGCCGTTGTGCTTAAATTGGACACAGAGACCATTCATTAATTTTTAGTCCTTTTCTCTTTCTAATATAAGCACCGACGACCATAAATTCCCCTCTAAGTGTTGTTTTGGCTGTGTTCCACAACTTTTGATATTTAATATTTCCTTGATTGCTCATTTATAACTGTTTTATAATTTCTACTGTCATTTCTTTTTGACCCATGAGTGACTTAGTAGTATGTCTGTAAAAATCTCTCAATACAGCTTTTGTTTTGTTTTTAGAAACCCCTCTCATTTTCCTGTTATCGGCTTTTAGCTTAATTGCATTGTGGTGAGAGAATGTGTTCTGTAGGATTCAGATTCTTTGAAATTTATTGGGAAACGGTTTATGAACGAAAATGTAGTCAACTTTGGTAAATGTTTCACGTATGCTTAGAATGTTTATGCATTTTCTGGTGTGACCTCAGGCCAGCTTCTTTTTTCCTTCCTGCCGTTCTATCTTCTTTCCTTCTTTCTCCCTCCTCCCCTCCCTCCCACCCAGGGCCTCATGCAGCCCAGGCTGGCCTCAAACCCACTAAGTAGTTAAAGATGATCTTTAACACCTGTTCTTCCTGCCGCCACCTCCAGAGTGCTAAGTGGGAATTGAACTCAGGACTTTGTGCATGCTGGGCGAGCACTCTGGCCGCAGACCCACTCAGAAGCCCTCTCTGCATTTCTATTTCCTTACCCTGGAAAGAGACTGTGAGCAACCCACAGAACTCCCTCTTAAAGGTAATAATGACTCTTAGTTCTGGTGACAATAAATCAACAGACAATTAACAACAACAAAACAAACAAGAAGACAAAAAGAAGTGCAAGGAACACAAGAGAAAGCAGTCCAGGTGGGGCTAGCTTTTGTTGATAATAATATTGCCAGCAGCATCTTGGGCTCGCCAAGCACTCGGATTTTCTAAATAATGACCACATCTGTCATGGGGTCTGAAGCGAAGTCGTGGTGTTGCTCAGAGAAGTAGGGGGTAGGGTACTGCCAATGAAGCTGGTGACGTGGGACAATACGGTTAGTCCCTCTGCCGAGTACTGGAACCCAGACCTCTCCACTGCTTCCTTCTGGCACTCCTTGCCCAGTTCCGTTACATCATCTCACTCACTGTCCTCGAGATCCGCCTTCCTGATCACCTCCAAGGCTAACCTCATTTTGAACCTGTTTCCTTCCAAGATTGCATTCTGACAAGGTTTTAATAGACCACTCCAGGAGGTAAATTCAGAGAGACAATCTCCTTGGCAGGTGTAATTCTGGAGCAGGGCTGGGGTTAGGTAGTGGGTGGCGAGCAGAGAAGCCCTGAACTGACTGAGTTTCAACACTCTTCCCTCAGCAAGCACCTTCCCGTGACCTTGTCCCCTCCCCCGTCCCATGCTCTTTTCTCCCCGGAGCTTAGCTGTAAGAGCTGTCTGTCTGTGTCTCTCTTCTACACCTACGCTCTTCACAGATCACACTGGTGTGGCTCTCACCCTTGGAACAATCTCATCAGGATCGCGATGATGTCACTGCAAATTATCAATTCACGGTGGCGTCTCTGAGTCATCTTCGGCAGGAGCCAGCCACCCTTCCGGAAACTGTCCTGCCTCAGCATTTATGCCACCAGCTTTTCCCCAGCCCTTTTTCTCTTCTAAGAAATCTCCTGCAGCTTGAATTCGAATTTCCATAACTTCATTAGAATCATTTAAGAAAAAACAATGGCCCTAGAGCACTGTTAATTACGTACACACCACGTCCATGCCGGTTATGTGTCTAACACTGTTTTGTTTCTCTCCATACAATAACCACCAGAGGTAGATGTTACTATTTATATTTTCCAGATGAGGAAAGAGAAGCCTAGAAAAGTTTTATAAACTTCTAGGACCACTCAGCTGAGACCTGGCAGATTAGGCGTCAAGCTCCAGCTCCATCTAATCTACATCATGTGGGGTCAGCTGCAGGGGTTCTCACTTCGGTTCCCCTCCTAGCTCTTGGTCTCTGGGGTTACTACCGCTCTCCCCCTCCCCGCCCCAGTACTATGCATCCTCGCCCCCCTCCCGCCACCCCCTTCCCACCTTCTCCTTTCCCTGCCTCCGTTAGAAGGCCTCTGGTCTGCAAACCACTCCTTGGTCCAGGCTCTGCTCCTATGTCCTTTCTCATTGCTCTTGCCAAGCCTAGTCAAGGAAACTATTCCCATCCCCCATTGTAAAAAATTTGCACACCAAGCTACTCATTGGGCCCTCTCTTCCCCAGGAATTGCACAGACAGAGCAGAAGTTTCTTTGGTTTTTTTTTTCCCCCCAAAAGTAGTCTACATACTAGAAGCAACCAAACAAAGGAAAAGGAATTTGTTCTCAGAGAATTTCTTCTTCTTCTTCTTCTTCTTCTTCTTCTTCTTCTTCTTCTTCTTCTTCTTCTTCTTCTTCTTCTTCTTCTTCTTCTTCTCCTCCTCCTC
>NC_022023.1:3437641-3548197 GCF_000317375.1 Microtus ochrogaster
CTCCTCCTCCTCCTCCTGCTCCTCTTGCTCCTGCTCCTCTTGCTCCTCCTCCTCCTCCTCTTGCTCCTGCTCCTGCTCCTCCTCCTCCTCTTGCTCCTGCTCCTCTTGCTCCTGCTCCTCCTCCCCTACCTCCCCCTCCTCCTCCTCTTTCTCCTCCTTTTGATTGTTGTTCTTTATTTTATTCACTTGTTTTATGGATATGAGTGTTTTGCCTGTATGTTACCACATGCGTGTCTGGGACCCACGGAGGTAAGAAGAAGGCATGGGCTCCTATAAAACTGGAGTCACAGATGGTTTTGTGTTGCAAGCGGATGCTGAGATTTGAGACAGGGCCCTTGAGAAGAGCATCAAGTGATGACCCAGCCATCCTAAGGATTTCACCCTTTGAAAAATTAACCAAGCTATTGTTCAAATGGAAAGGATTTTACTAGAAGTCGTAGTGCTTGGGTAAAGGAGGAGATCTGCTCAGCACTTGAGCATAGATACCATTCACATGATTTGGCCCGGACAGTTGCCAAGGTTACTAAACCAAGTCTTGTCAATTTCCTTACCCAATCACCACATTAAAAATCCTATTTACACATCAAGCCACTCTCAAACGCCTCCTCATTCTTGAGAGATTTGACTTCTCCTACCCTAAGAGGTGTAAATGAACCAGCTTTCACTCAGTGTGTCTTTGATGGCTAAATCACACTGGGCATTCCATCACCCATCACGAACGTCACAGTTCAAGGGGAACCACAGCATCCTCCTGCCAGCCCTCCCCCCCCCCTCTGAGCCTCCAGGCTCAGAGGTGCGTTCAATTCATTCTTGGTGCATTCAGAACCAGACCTAGAGTCTGGCACGCAAATGTCAGCAAGTGACTGGAACAAGACGGCACTGGTCTCCAAAAACCACCAAATGTGAGTCTCAGGGGGATGGAAATGGAAACGGGGGGGGGGGGCACTACCGAAGGACCAAATCCATCCAAAGTCATGAGGATCCCAAATCAAACGGGGAGGATGTTTGCTCTGGGCATGAAACTACTGAGAACCCACACACTGTGGCTCACAAACACGGCAGTGAGCTGGCTGTTGACCCCCTCCAGGTGAACCAAGCATTGGAAGTCCTAGATTCAGACACATCCCGGTTCCCACAGTCAAAAGATCAGAGTCAGCACTTGGAAAGTAGAAAGGGCTTCAGGCAGAGTCATGATGGCCAACTCCCCTCACAGAGGCGCAGCAGGGGCACAAGAGGGCAGTGTCCATGAAGCTCCCTGTCCCCTCCCAGAGTGGCAAATGAAGCCTCCAGGAAGCCAAGTGCTTTGGGTATCACTAAAAATAAACTCCCCAAACTTCATCTCGATACATTGCAGCTGTGATTCACGGCGTCTAGAGCTTCACGTGGTATAATGAGCAAACGGATTACAATGATTTATTTTTGGTTTCAAAGCTGCACTGAACACAACCTTCCAGTAGAATGGGAAAAGAAGAGGCTGGGAGCCAGCCACATTCCTCCAGCCCCCTTCCTTCCAAAGCCATAATTTCCATGCTGGCAGGCATCCACCTACTGATGTCCAGTGGACATCACATGAGACAGGACAGAAGCTCTGGGTTCTGGTGTCCCTGGAAAGTATGACTTTGAAGATAAAGCCTCTGACAGGGTTTGCTCTTTAGGAACTGGGAAGATGCCTAAACCACCGTTTATATATGGGGAAACCCAAAGGCGTTTGCTATGGAAGGAAGAAGAGCCATGAGCCTTAAGTGTATCTCTCGAAACATTAGCATGTACTAAGGCAAACACAGCCAAGACTAATTGCACGGAGGGATTCCCTCTACAAACACCAGATGAGTTTCCAGGACAGCTTCCTTCAGCTTGCCTCGGCACAGGGAAGCCTATTATGACGGTTTGGGAGAGGACGGCGCCCAGAGAGGCTGGGCCATGCAGCTGAAGGAAGACAGCACTGGGCTTGGAGCAGAATTGTTGGGGTTTCCGTTCCTTCCATGTGCCAGGAATAACAGCCCCTCTGAGTGCTTTTTATAAAATGGCCATAATGAGTAACTACATCAGCGGATTGCTCTGTTGCTTAAAATGAGAAGAAGAGTGGGAAAGGGGTTTTTAATAAATTAATAGTAGAGATTTTTGTCACGCAAATAAATTCCAAAATAGTTCTTTCTTTCTCACGCCTGTGCAGACATGTTTGGAAGTGTGTAGTTGCTCATGTGTGTTTGTGCACAAGTAGGTACATTCTGAGTACTGTTCTCTAGATTAATGTTTCAGGCAGGCCAGCCAGCAAGCTCCAGGGAGCTCCTTGTCCCTGCCTCTCATGCCCTGAGATGACAGGCATATGCCACCTCCTGTATGTAGGTGCTGGGGTCTCAAACTCAGGTCTTCATGTATAGCAAACATATTACTTACTGAACGAGCAAACTCCTGAGGGCCCCCAAAGGGTCTTTTAGTTGAGGACTTTATCTTTCCAAGGTCCTACGGAATGTTCTGGGGCCAAGGGCAGAGCAACTGAAAGCCTGGAAGGTTATCTTCTCTAGTTTCCTGCATGGTGTCCTGGCAGAGACAGGTCTCCTGGCAGAGCTATCTGGAGCCAGGACAGAGGACCAGGTTTCAGGTCGAAGCATCATTAGCTTGCCTGCCTCTCTGAGCGCTCCACCCTTAAACCGGCCGAGTCTCCCAAACATTGACACCAGATAGAGGAGTGTTCCTCACAGAGAGGGAGGGAAGGCAGCATCTGCCCAGCACCATGGCCAAGCCTGCCACCTCTAGAATGCTCTGTCACCCACACCGTGCATGCACACTGGGAAGCCTCTTCTCTCCCGGACGCTCTAAATTGGCCACCTAAATAAGGCACTGGCTTTCAAGGCCACTCCCTAGCGGTCTCTAAGACAAGAGCGCATCAGTGCCCCGGTCTGTAATCAGGGAAACCCAAGACCTGCCTGAGTCTCCTAACAACTCTCACAGCCAAGCATGGTGGGCATAGCACGCCTTTAATCTCAGCACTCAGGAGGCAGAGGGTCTCTAAGTTTGAGGCCAGTCTGGTTTACAGAACAAGTTCCAGGACAGCCAGGGCTACAAAGAGAAACCCTGTCTAAAAAAACAAAAACAAAACAAACAAACAAAAATCAACCCCCCCCCAACAAAACAAAACCCAGAATGGTGGCCTTAAGAGCTTTAGAAGATGAGAAGAACTGGAAGGATTGGATTCTGTGTTCAAGATTTCTCATAAACATCTCTCTCATCATCGACTTTTTTTAAAGAATTGTTTATTTATTATGTATACAGTGTTCTGCTGCAGGCCAGAAGAGGGCACCAGATCTCATTATAGATGGTTGTGAGCCACCATGTGGTTGCTGGGACTTGAACTCAGGACCTCTGGAAGAGCAGCCAGTGAGTGCTCCAGCTCCTCTCACTGACTTTTAAAAACTGGTTTCAGCACTGCGGGTTGAACGCAGGGCCTTCTAGGTGAGTGCCCTATCATGCTACTTTCCAGCATGATGCTTTTACTTTTTATTTTGAAATCAGGTCCTTGCTATGTGGTCCAGGCTGGCCTTGAATTCACAACCTTGCCCAGCTTCCCATACCTGGAATTTTAGGCCTGTGTCACCAGGCCCTGTGTGACAGATTCTATAACCAAGGTCGATCTCCTGATTTGAAGGTCAATGCTCTGAGCAGACAGACTCCTGTCCATCCTCCTGGAGTCGGGCACACAGTGAACTCATCACCTCCTGTTTTGCTGATGGTTCTAAAGCAATACGTGGCTCCTAGCAGGGACCTAGTGAAAACTTAAGGAGGACATTTCCACGCAAGTCAAGTCATTTTCCGAAGCAGCTGCGGCTTGGCCCTCCCTCCCCCATCCTCCCCTGCACTTTCCATGTCTTATTTACTCCTGTGACTCAATCATCCTCCAGGTGAGCAGTCTGTCTTCCCTGCAGACCACAGCAGCTGAGAGAGGGAAGCAGAGGAGGCCCATGAAGGAAAACCCTGCACCTAGGTTCTTAAAAAGGGACACATAGCAGCAGAGACCTCACAACCCATTTCTGGAGCCAAAGCTTCCAGCCTTGAGTTCTGGCTTCCTGGGCATAAAAATGCCTTTCTCTCTCTTCCTTTCTCCCCCTCCCTCCGTTTGGCGTGAAATAAATAGTTAGCCATTAAGATGTAAAATGCCGCTGTCACAGTTCATAGAACAACAGACAGGTTAATATGGGTTCTTAAGATTGTCATTTCCTCGTATTAACCCCGGAGCAACGGCGACCTATCAAAATGCACTGTGGAGGGCTCCGGAAGCCAGCCGCTTTTCTGCTTTAATAATATTTGATGTTTAAATAACATCTGATGCTTGTTTCCACGTAGAGTTGGGTACGCTGCTTTTTGCCTCCTCCCTCCCTGCTTCCTTCCCTCTTTTCTCTCCCCACTCCCACCTCTTCTTCATTCCTACCCTAAGAATATATTGGCCTTGGGTTTCTCCCAGGGAGATGTTTAGGTAGGTTACACTGGCGTTTTGTTCTTGTCTCTAGAGCCCTCTTATCCCAGATTCCTCTTCTTTTTGCTATCCATTACCTCTCCCCAACTCCCAGGCTACCACCCATCCTACCTCTGACGCCTGTCATAGAACTAATATAACTCTGAGGACGTTTTAGGTTCTTCCCAGCAAGGGTGGGCTTTATTCTCATGCCAGGTGTAAGCAGTCACAGCTGGCCTTTTCCAGCAGATGGGAAGAAGCACCGTGCTCAGAAGAAATGCCTAGTGGTCATCTCCGCACTGTGCGGGCTCCAGGGGTGGGCTTTGCACTGAGGACCCACCCAGCTCGCAGCCTGAGGAAGTGACATCTGGGCCTGTCCTGCCCATCAGACTATTTCGGTTACAGGGCTAGCTGGTACCCTGGGAGCATCTCTAGAGCAATCCTATGTGTCAAAGGGCTGTTTGTGGGATGTCCATTGGAATCTGGCTTTCCTCTGGCTATGCTGAACTATGCATAATACATGTTTCATAAGAAGTCCTAGAGGAACAAGCTGAAGGGTCAGACATTACCACTATCAAAACTCCTTGTGGTTCATCCAATGGGCAAGGTTCTCAGACCCTAGTGCTCGAACACACTGTTTCTTGTTGTTTTTTCTCCCTCATATTATTGAGTATTTCCTCTTCATCCTTGAAGACTTAAGCCCTCCTCACCCTCTGCCTGGCTCTGGGTCTATGGCTGATTTTTCCCACACTATGCTTCCTTGGAGATCCCTGTTGTCTTTGGGCAGTGGTTTCCTGTCGTACCTGTCTCCAGCATGGGTCTGGGGAAGTGCCCACCTGCCTAGCTCACACATGCAAAGAAGAGTCGATGCATTGATTAATAATCCATGCATCGACTCTCTGTCTTACCCTCTGCTTCCTGAGTGATGGGATTAAAGGTATGTGGCACTACTGTCTGACCTTTATGGCTAACTAATATGGCTAGCTCTGTATTCTTTGTTAAAGCACAAACAAAATATCTCCACAGAGAGTGATAAAGTTGACCTAGAACTTTTCTTTTGGAAATTAGTGGAAGTCCTGGCTCTCAGCTTCTTGGTACACAGGCTCCTGGTTCTCAGCATCCTGGGCCCCAGACTTCAGATTCTTACCATCCTGGTTCTCAGCATCCTGGGCCCCAGACTTTTGGTCCTCATGATCTTGGTCTTTGGTTTCTTATTCCCTAGGTTTCTGATTTTCAATCTCCTGGTTTTGGTTTTTGGCATCCTGTTTTTCAGCCATACACTCAGTGTAGATGACCACCGGCTCTCAGTGATTTTGTTCATGTTGTCTGCCTTGCTGGAAGGCGTTCTCTATTGTCTCAGGTCTTTTATCCACTCCCAAGGCCTTGCCCACACACTTCAGCCACCTCCTCAAGATACTTTTCCCTGACCTACCTTCACTAGGATCAAGGACTTTCCCAAACACTTCAGCCAGCCACCTCCTTGATACTTTCCCCTGCTCTGCCCTCACTAGGGTCCAAAGGCATTTCTTTCTTTTATAACGACACTATGCTGCGTTGGTGGGTTCTATGTCATAAATTCATTATTATGAACTTTGCAAGGCCAGATATTGCTTTTCTATCACTGCAACCCAACAGTGTGCAAATCAACATGGACTTGGAAGAACTTGAACTAATTGAACTAATATGAAGTAACTATCAGCATGTATCTAACCAGTATCCTCTTATTAGCCCAGGGCTGCAAGGAAGCGCAGAATAGTCCTTACTGTACCCTTTATTTTGCCAGCAGAGTCCAAAAGGGCCCATTCGAAAGCTTCGTCTGTCCTCAGAATTTGCTCTCACTCACACAGGCTCCATGAACCCTGCGTCCACATCCTTGATGTCTACTGAATGCATGGACTTTATGAGGCTGTGCCGACGGACGTGTACCATCCAAAGGAGGAACATCCACCTTTGCATCATGCTCACAAGCCAGAAGCCTTCCTAGGACCGTTAGCTCTGCTCTCTGCATCCTACCATTTTGGTTCTTCAAGGAGGGAACAATGATAGCCTTCTACAAAGTCTGTCAGCTCACAGGAGGTTGCAGAAGCAGGCAAGACCTTGTCTTGGCATAAGACCACCAAGGGCTGAGCTTCAGCTCCGACATGCCAATTCTAAGTCCTCGGCCACTTGTTTATTTCCAGTGAGGAGGCTCTAGGTTCTTGTCTGGAGACCAACATGGACCACAGAACCTTTCTGTCATTGCTGAGACTCTTGGGATATGGAATGTGATGGTGGACTGCCAAGGAGAAGTGGGCTGGGCACTCCTACGTCAATCATTAACCAATAAGATGTCCTATAGAGTTGCCCCCTGGCAACCCAATGAAGGTGTTTCTTCTCAATTGAGGCTCTCTTCTATCAGAGGATTCTAGCTCGTGTCAAACTGACAAAACAAAACAAAACAACTAACCAGGAAATAGCACCAAAGTGACCTTGGACACCATGACTTCAAGGGTGGAAGAGCTTCGAGGTAGGGGTAGGGCATGACCTTCATGTGTGATAAGAAGAAATAAATCTTTGTGTGCCAACTAAACAAGATTTGGGATCGACTCTCACCACATCTTCCCTGGTCAATCCTGACTACTGATTCCAAGTTGAAAGTATTGCCTGAACACCAGATCAATATGGTGAGAATAACGGTCTGTGCCCACAGGGCCTTTTTGGGCTCTCCTCCTGTGCAGGAGGTAGTATTGCCTTTACTTAGACAGGGGAACTGAAATCTTAAAGGACTCCGTACCTTCCCCACTATCAGATAACCGCTGTCCCTATGGTCTCCTTCCCATGGTTTCTAGGATCCTAATGTCCTTCCTGTCCCCATCTGTGACAGGGGAGGAGAGAGATGCTTCTGTCATTGCTCAGTCCTGAGATGCTCACTGTTTACACTCTGTCACTTCAGCTCTCCATTCAACAACTCATTCATCATTCATCCATCCATCCATCCATCCATTCATCCATCCATCCATCCATTCATCCATCCATCCCTTCATATTCAGCTCTCCACATTTTCGCCCTATTCACTCATTTATTTATTTTCTGGCTTCTTACCATATTTGTTCACGTTTTCACTCATCGACTCATCTTACTTGTCATCTTCATTTTCTCATTTCACTAATGTGCTCGCTCGCTCGCTCTTTCCACACATTTCCTCCTCCTTTCCCACGCACAAGCACATATATGTCCCCTGCCTTACCCTCTTCTGCCTCCCTCTCTGCTTCTCAGCACAGCACAGCGCCCTACCAGGAAGCTGAACCTCCCTTGGCTAGGTCCATTAGCCCTCCCTTCCAGAACATTCTCTTCCATTTGAACATCAGCTTGCTGAGCCGCGCAGGCATGTCTCCTGGTGTGCGGGGGACACGCTTTCTGCTCGGGAACAGATGTTCCTGTAATTACTGTTTTGACTTTCACCCCCTAACGCCAGAACATTCTTTCCACAAATTCCTGCAGCACACAGGAAAGCCAGTAGGAAGCATGGGCAGGGAGCTCAGTGCCTGGGGGTGCAGATTCCATGTCATGGTTGGCGCTGGCAGCCAGGCAGGGCATTTGGAGGGCCTCTCTGCTCCAGGATCTGGGGTCTCAGCTGAGCTGGGACAGGCAAACAGGCTCCAAAAAGCAAGATGGTGCCTCCTGGAGAGAAGCGTTGACGGATGCCAGGCCTGAGCAGCCTGGTGTTGCTTTACCTTCATGACAAGTCCCAGAGTCAGAGGACGCTTGCCGTCCTGGGGGACACTGTCAACAATATGATGGCAGAGGCGGAAATGATACTTTGCTAGCTTCCTGTGTGTGCTGGGTGTTCCTCACACTCTAGGCCACGTGCCCCTCAATGTGGTCGCTGGGTGTTCCTCACACTCTAGGCCACGTGTCCCTCAATGTGGTCTCCCCAGCCTTTCACCCTCCTGAGTTTTAGCTGGTCCTCTCAGCCAAAGACTCCATTTCCCAGATCCCCTTCCTGAGAGATGCATCCAACAAAGTTGTGGCCAATGGGTGTGAGCAGAGATGACTTCTGCAACCTCTCCGGTGCGCCCCCGAGATGATGCTGGGCATTCTCCGCTTACCCTCTCTCCACCAGTGGCAGAGAGTGACCCTCAGAGAGAGACAGAGTCACTGCCATCTGCCTCTGGGGTTCGGGAAGTGTTACATGGCATGGAAGAAAAGGAGAGAGGAGGCGCTGGTTCCTGAAGAAGTCAACTTTGTCTCTTGATCTCTCATTTCTGTTCATTTTAGAAAGCAGGCTTTGACTTTACAATGCTGATAAGGGGACAGGATCCCGGACAAGGGGAGAGAAGGGGGAGGGAGTGTTGGGACATAGAAACAGGCTTGGCATGGGCTTGCGGGGGAAGCGTGAATAGAAGCTCGGGGCTGGCTGGCCGTTTGCTCTCTAGACTTGGCCCCCTCAGGGTCTGTATGAGCATGGCCCTAATGTTGAACACAGCAGAGATTCCAAATGAAGAGTCTGGCCTGCCATCCTACCAACCCTGTTGCTGGGTGCAGACTTCTCCCCAGTGTGGCGATGCCAAGACCAAACAGAGCAGCAGGCAGTGTGCAGGGCTCTAATTTTCTGCTCCTCCTGCCTGGAGGCAGGAGGGACAGAAGGACACACAGGGCATTGGGGAGGACCCGAGACTGTTCATCGTCACACCTGGTAATCTGCTGAGCTGTCCCCACAGCTGTAGAGAAAACTTTCCACCAATGGTACCATCTCAAGTCTTGCCTGCATCCACACCCCTCTGTGGTGTGACTCCCCGGGAGTCCATTCTGCCACCTGTTAAACCACTAGGGGAACAGGTCCAGGCAAGCCTACTGTGGATGACAGTAAACCAGTTTCCTCCTATGGTGCTACTTCTTTTTCCTCGGTGACATTTGGCCCTAACAGCTCCAGCAGCTAGGAACCAAAGTCCCTAGTTTATCCTCTCTGTTCCTGGGAGAGAGGGAGATGGAGGAGAGGGAGAGAGCGCCCACGCCCACGTTTGTGTATCTGCAAGTCCTTGCGTGCACATGCCCATCTGTGCAGAGGACAGAGGCCAACCACACATGCTCCTCCTCAGACGTCCACTGCATCCATACTTTTTATTTGTTTCTTTCTTTCTTTATTTAGAGACAGAGTCTCTAACTGACCTAAAAGTCACCAAGTAGAAGTGGCCTGACTGGAGAGCCCCGGGGATCTGTCTGTCCCTGCATCACAGGGCCCACATGTGTGTGGCAGCAGCAGGCCCCGCATGTTGTGGACACGGACTCTGGAGGTTAAACTCCAGTCCTCATCTTTGCAAGACAAACACTTCATGGAGGGACGGCTCTCTCCAGCCACAGACTTGATTAGGGTTCAAAAGGAAAGTCCAGCCCCTCAAGAACGTATTTAGTCACAGGCCAAAAGAGATGGCTGGTCACTTGGTCTGACATCTGGGGTATGAGTGAGCCTAGCCAGGCATAGTCTAGTCCCTAGGTCTTCTGAGAAGCCCTGAAGATTCAGAAGTCACACCCAGACACGGAGTCCTGGAGAAAGTTCGGAAGTCGCGGGAAGGTGAGGAAATTCTCCCAGCCAGCGATGAGTCTGGAAAGCAGACCAGGACTCAAGTCCCTTCTCCTTCCACCCAGCTGCCTCTGTAACCAGCACATTTGTGCAGTAGGAACTGGGGCTTCCCCAGAGACTGTTAATTTGACAAATTTCTGGTCATGCTTCACTCTCAAAGATGGTTTTCGTTACAAGATCCAATGTCAGAGCATATGCTATGACCCCCCCCCTTCCCAGAAGCACTGATGAGACCAGGGCTTGACCACAAGTTCCATTATGGCCAGAGAACAGAGAAAAGGCAAATGTTTCTCAACCAGGAAAGTTGCACGCTCAGATCTGCCTTGTAACCTGCAATCCCCATGCCACACGGGCCCAAAGCCACCTAGACTCTAAACAAAAGAGGAGCTCACCGGGTGATCTGAGTTCTAAATCTGACATATGCCATCTTCTAGACCTTAGCCACATTATTGCCCTGCTCTGTCAGATTGGGTATCAAACCATTTAATAAAACCTGGACCATCTCTGGTAGATTCTCAGTGAGTAGAAGCCATGACTTGTTCAACCTGGCATCCAGTATTAGGTACTGTACTGGCTCAGTAAACGGGTATTGATGGTTCCACATGGAGCTGTGATGGTTATTACTCTCCACTGTCAACTTGATTGGCCTGGAAAACACCTAGGCAACTTGTAAAGCATAGCTCTGCATGTCCCTGTGAGCCCATTTCCAGAGACACTTAGATCCTGAGGGCTCAGGCGTGGTCCAACTCACCGATGGGTCGATAGACTCTTGGGAGGTGGTGGGACTTTAGAAGGTGGGGATTTCCTGGAGAAGCAGCCACTGAAGACATACCCTTCGGATTGTATCTTTCTATGGCCCTTCCTAGGGTGGCCCAGCTATGCTCCCTGTCTCCTATGGTGATACCCACTTCACCATGCCCTCATGTCTCAGAGCCTCTGAGCCCTAGCAAAACCAAATCCATCTTCTCTTAAGTTGTTCCCGTCAGGTGTTTGATCATAGCGACAATAGAACTAACACAGAACTGTGTGCGTGTTGTTATTGTTGCTGTGTGTGTCTGAGCCTGTGGGTCCACTAGCTTGTGTTCATTTCTGCGATGCCAAAGGAAGGTGCTGCGTGTCTTTCTCTATACCCTGTCTTACTGTCTAGAGACAGGGTCTCTCCCTGGGCTGGAAGCTCACCTTTTTCCACGAGGCTGGAAGGCCAGTCATTCCCCAGGATCCTTGGGTCTCTAGCCAGTAATGCAGGGAGGGGCCGGGGCAGGTGCATCCATGCCTGGTTTTGGTGTCTGAACTCAGTGCTTTACTCTGGCGTAGTAAACCTTCCTGCTCACCGATTCATGCCCCAGCCCCCGCTTCTGTTCTCTCCCTGCTTGCTACTAAAGCACTGAGCTTCTCTAGTCATTTTGGGCCCTTGGCAGATTCTCTTGGAAGAAGTGCAAGTTTACTCCCATTCCACGCAAGAGTCACCCCGAGCTTCTGTTATTCCTATCTCGATATCGTTGCCTCTTAAGAGATTGGTTTGACTGTGTTCGTATGAGCCCTTTCATGCCTGGTTGTTATGAAAACATCAGGGGAAGGAGACAGTTCAGAATTTTGGAAGAAGATTGGTATCAAGTAGGGGCTGGTGGTCTCAAGAGTCTAGTGGGGAACAAGGAACAAATGGGGTACCAGGTGGACCCCTTTTCTCTCAAGGGTCATCCTGTCTCAGGAAGCCAGGCCGTAAGACATCACTATCTCAGGACTCTGCTGTTGGGTAGATGGCTGCCTGTCCCCGACGCAAGACAAGTTAGCTGCAGCAGTAACTCAGATCGTCCTGGGCTTTTTCGTATTCAGGAGGGCCAGTGACACCTACTCAGAGTTCACATGCAGACATTTTCACTCCTGGCACCTCCAACACGCGATTGTATCTGGAACTGGGTCATTGTGGAGGTAGTTCGTTAATTAATGGTGAGGTCAAATGTAGGTAGCATGGGCCTGGAACAAGGAAATGGAAATTTGATTGGGGGATGTGAGCCCTGGGGGAGGGGCCAGGGTGACACATCACACCCACTGGCCCAGGAGTGCCAAGGCCGACCAGCAGAGGCTATGGGAGAGGATAAGCAGATGCATCTTGCAGCCTTTGACAGAGGCTGAGTCTCCCAGCCTCCAGGCGGTGACTGTGGGGACTCAGATTTTCCCACCTTGTGATGCCGCGCTGTGCAGTCCCAGGCGAGCAAGGTGACAGAGGAAGAATCTAAGACATTTCCTACGGTTTGAGGTCAGGAGGGCAGAGCAAAGTTCCTCAGCTGTAGGAGGAATCGAGACAGGGATCACAGGAAAACCATGGGACCGGCACTGATCTGTGCAAGGGCTTGGAGTGAGTCTCAATCTGATACGAGAAGCAAAGGCTGGCACCCTGACTCATTGGTGCCACCAGGCTCAGGCCCATAAAGTACTTCTTCCTTTTCCCCCAAGGGATACCTGCGCCAAAGCAGAAGCAATCAGAGGTAAGGCAATGAAAGCTCAGGATACGGTGATGTTCTTGTGAGCGAGGTGGAGGCTGAACCGAGGCGAGAACTCGGCAATCCACAAATATCCCTCAAAGACCAGCATGCCTTGGCCAGCAGACACACAGAACTAGGCTGTCTGCGTGAAATGCTACAGCCTCCGTGGGCACAACTGAATATTTAGACACTCTCAAGGAGGGAGGCTGGCGGGAAAGTGGTTCTTTCCATTTTCACAGATTATTTTAGGAGCTGGGGGACAAGTAAGGATTTTCTTCCAAGATTAGAGGAAAACCTAGCCACCAAGAAGCCGTGGAATAGGAAGTCGTTAGTGCCCACATGAAGCCTTTGGTCAAAAGACCAACCATGAGGAATTGTTCACCGGTGTTGAGTCCACAGACTGATTAAGAAGTATGTTTCAGAAACCACTGGGAGAGAAGAGGAAGAGGAGGAGAGGGAGGATGGCATGGGAACCCCAATTCCATCCTAGCTGGGAGTCTATGGCTTGGATGATCAATCAGAAAGCAGGGGAGTGTGCCCTAGATAATCAAGAAGTTAGTGAGCAGAGAAGACACAGTCTGTGGGGACATCATTAGCTTGGCTAGTGCTGAGGGGCAGGTGCTTCTTAATTCCCTAATGTTGTCACATGGGAAATCACATCTTCAACACCTCTCAAAGTGACAGGGACTCCATCACACTGAGTAGGTCCTTTGCAGGGTGTGATGGTTAGTTTGAAAGGTCAGCTTGCCACGGCCGAGAACCAGCTGGGAAGAGCATCTTGGTTGAGAAATTCTGTACATCAATTTGGACGGGAGACATGTCTGTGAGGGGTTGTCTCGACTGCCGAGTGATGCACACAATTAGTGCGTGTTACGGCAATGCACATACACAATGCCAAGCGTGTGTAGTGCAAGGCTAATCTCTAGCTTCCAAGTTAACCACATCACTATGGGGAGGAAATTTTCATCACAATTTCTAACGGTGGGAGGTTTGTTGTTAGTGTTGTGTGTGTCTGTGTGTCTGTGTGTGCACGTGCATGTGTGCGTTCATGAGTGCACATACCCTCGCTCATGCTGTTGCAGTTAGAACCCAGGGCATTGGCCTTACGCCTCTGGGCAAGCAAGCTAGCATTGAGCGGCATCTTCGACCTTTGTTTTTGACATTTTTTTCTTTGCTTGTTCCTTTGAGACAAATTCTCACTTCCTATCCCAGGCTGGCCTCAAACGTATGGCCCTGTTCCTCTGCTTTCTGAGTCCGGAGGTTATAACCACATCTAACCCTAGCTTCTAATGATAATTTCCATGAGAAAGAGGCCCACGGGGGGTCTCTCCGCCCCTTCAGTTATAGGCATTACAATGAGTCACCGTAGCAGTAAACAAGGAATAAACTTGGTTCCTTCAAACACCGCCACCTTCCAGGCCCCAGCAGTTGGCACCACGCTTCTGCTTGTTCTAAGGAGCTGGCTCTTCCTCCACCTCACCCACTACTGCCCATGACCAGATGGGTCAGTCTGCCCAGCTCCGGATCCAATTACCAAGTAGATTTGGCACTCAGACTAAACAAAGTTATTCATCCTCAGCAATCGACGTGGCATCTTGGCTTCCGTCTGCCACTTTTCTTCTCACCCAGAACATCCAAATTAAGGTGGAGAGAGGAATATTGCTTTCTGGACTCCTTCAAAGACATTAGATAGTCTCAGGAAGCAGAGAAGCCCCTGCTTCAAACCTGACGCGGAGCCCCTGCAACCCCGAGTGGGCCACACTGGCCCCGGAGATGGAAAGCTTCCATCCAACCACAGCTGCCGCCTGAGCGGGAATCACATGGGTCCCGGTGAAAACGCGGGCGCAGATTTAGCAGCCGCGTTTAGCGCAGAGAAATGTCTCCAGGAATGAATCACGAAGGGAATACTGTCATTTGTGCAGAGAGACGGAGGGTTATGAAGGGAAACATGGCGAGAGAGGCTCGTTTCTGCGTATGAAAACAGATGGCCCCTTTGAAAACCAGGAAGCCCAAACAGAAGCATCATTTATCCCAGGAGCTAAGCGATTTTCCTATTGACATCGAATCAAAAACCCATCTCCTATGCTCTTTAACCCCCCGGAGGGTCCATAAATGGCACTTCTTAAAATAAAGGCAAGCGGAGCTCTCATGAGGTTGCGAGTTACATAAGACAAACCAGGCTCCCTGTTCCCATCATTTACTCCTCCCTCTGCTCTTGGCCTATGTACTGCAAAACAAAACCACTGACAGCAGTAACAACAACCCTTCAAACAGCAGCCTGCCAGAGGGGACAAAAGGAAGCCTAAATTAGGATGCTCCCCAGGGGGGCACATCAACACGTACTACTTTCTCATCCCCTCCTGCAGTCACAGAGGACTGTGTAGGGATCTCTAACTTTTCTCTTTCTTTGCTCTATTCTTCCTTCATCTTTCTGACTCTGTAAAACGGCAGAAGCCAAACTGAAGCGGCCAAGGCTGCCCTCCCTCATCTTCCTGCCCCTTTCCAGACTGCTCTGTGTGTGGGAACCTGTGGACCAGCTATGCAGAGGTTGGCGGGTCTCCCTGTGATGTCTAGCTGGATCCCACCAGTAGGAAGCACGGGTAGGAGGTCTGAGACAGTTGGTGGAATGGTGGTGGGGTGTCTACTCTCTGGATGACTCCTCTCTGGGCTGTGGATTAGCAGGGGCTGAGTGCCTATATAGGAGGGCACAGATTCCTGCTTGAGTCTTAATTACAGATACAGCTCTCTCCTGGGGCCACTGCTTGCTCTCTTCCCTGTCCATTGGGCCTGGGATGATACTTCTCAACTGCTGACAGTCAAGGGGTGTGCCACTAACCTTAGTGACCGTCCTTACTTCTACCCATGGTTTTTCAATCCTCCCTCCCTTCTCCTGCCTCGAGACCTCATCTGATGGTGCAGTGGTTTCTGACCCGGACCTTATTAACCATGACCTCTCTATGTCAACAGTTACATCCATGTCTGTCTTCCTTTGACTTCAAGTGGATCACATTCTCTCTATGTCTTTAAAACACTTCCCATCAAGTGATTTTCACAGGGCTTGAAATAGAGCTCAATTCACAGAGGGCTTGCCTACCATACATGAAGCCCTGGCTGACTTAGAGACAGCAATACATAAAAATGGGCATAGTAGCATCTGTCTGTCATACCTGTGCTTGGGAGGTGGAAGTAAGAAGTTCAAGATCATCCTTGCCTATATAATAAAGTCAGGGTCTGCATGCTTTTCACAAGACTATTTTGGGGGTGTGAATGGGGAAATCTTGAATAAACATCCCAGAAAATTTGAGCACAGGAGAATTTTAGGGACTGCCCGATCTGATGCTAATTAATTAATAATACTTATTTTCTAAAGGCCTTTGACAAGATTCAACACCCCTTCCTGATGAAAGACATGGAGGGAAGGTTTATGGAAGGGACATATCCACACATAATAAAGACATGGAGGGAAGGTTTATGGAAGGGACATATACACACATAATAAAAGCAGCTTTCAGCAAGCCTATAGCCAACATGAAATTAAATGGAGAGAAACTCAAAGCGATTCCACTAAAATTAGGAAAAAGACAAGGCTGTCCACTCTCCCCATACATGTTCCATATAGTACTTGAAGTCTTAGCTAGAACAATAAAGTAATTGAAGGAGATCAAGGGGATCTTACTTGCAGATGATATGATAATATACATAAGTGACTCCAAATTCTCCACCAGGAAACTCCTACAGCTGATAAACACTTTTAGCAAAGTAGCTGGATACAAGGTTAACTCACAAAACCAGTAGCCCTTCTATATACAAAGAGCAAACACGCCGAGAAAGAAAACAGGAAAACAACATGTTTCACAGTAGCCACAGAAAATTATAAAGTATCTTGGGTAATTCTAACCAAGCAAGTGGAAGACTTCTATGATAAAATCTTCAAGTCATTTAATAAAGAAATTAAGGGAGTTTATCAGAACTATCTCCCATGTCCATGGATCAGTAGGATCAGCATGGTAAAAATGTCCATCCTACAGAAAGCAATCTATAGATTCAATGCAATACCCATCAAAATTCCAACACAATTCTTCATAGATCTTGAGGAGACACTTCTTGGCTTCATATGGAAACACACACACACACACACACACACACACACACACACACACACAGAGAGAGAGAGAGAGAGAGAGAGAGAGAGCCAGGATAGCTAAAACAGTCCTGAGTAATAAAAGAACTTCTGGAGGTATCACCATTCCTGATTTCAAGTTTTCTCCAGAGTTATAATAATAAAAACAGCATGGCATTGGAACAAAAGCAGATACTCTGAACAATGGAACTGAACTGAAGACCCAGAATATATTACGTGAGGAAAGAATCTATTTTCAATAAAAGGTAAAAAAGAAAAGTACAACCAAACCAAACCAAAGGATTATTGAAGAAGGGTTTGCCAGGGTGTCAGGTATGACAGTAGTCATGTAAACTATTGTTTTACCTAATAATATTTGACACAATTTAATTATGGATCAGACAAAAAAAATCCACCTCATTTTCTAGAGGTCAATTCTTCTAAAATATCCTGAAAAAATGTTCAGTTTCTATAATTTTGATATTCTAATAATCCTTGATTTGCATACGGAAGTTCCCAGGGGCATGACAATCCTGACTAACTGACTGGCTCCCATGAGTTTGAACTGTTCGAGTATCAATTACTGGTGTCCGCATTGTGCAGTACACCGGAACCATGGGGAACAGGAGAGAAACGAGAATGACCTCTGACTTCCCCTGTTATGGAATACTATGCAACCACACACAAAATGATTCATTCTGTAGGTAAATATCAGACATGGGGAGAGATGCGTATGGTCCAGTGAAAAAGAAGATCACAAAACTTTAAGGAATAGGTGGACACGTTAAAGAGCCAGAACGCTATTAGCCCGAGGGTGTCCCTGTTCTTGGAACTTGTACCTACAAACAGCAACACCATTCTGGCTACTTACTACTCTTCCACACAAGCTGAAACCTAAGTGTAAGAGCAGTCACGTTCCAGCCAATCAGAGCCAGCCACCTCACCAGGCCACACC
The DNA here is from genome assembly GCF_000317375.1 of Microtus ochrogaster. Classification (NCBI taxonomy): domain Eukaryota; kingdom Metazoa; phylum Chordata; class Mammalia; order Rodentia; family Cricetidae; genus Microtus; species Microtus ochrogaster. Next base: position 3,455,210 of record NC_022023.1, read on the forward strand.
CGCTTCAGGCCCGTGCCTGGCTGAAGCTAGGCAGGTAGTCCCGGGACTTTGCTTTCGTTTAAGGTCTTCCAAATCCTTTATTTATTTATTTATTTATTTATTTATTTACTTATTTACTTATTTATTTATTTTTAAATTTTTTTTTACTTTTGGGAGGAGCTTGGTCCTGCCTCAACTTGATATGCCCAGACTCCCCATGGGAGGCCTTACTCTTTCTGAGGGGGTGGAGCTGCGTGGGTGGGGGAAAGAGAAGGCAGAAGGAGGGGGAAGGAGGGGGAACTGTAGTTGGTATGCAAAATGAAAAAAATTTAAATATAAAATTAAAAACAAAACCAAACAAATCCTACTATTTTATTCCGACTGCCGGGCGGGGATTCTGAGGGTTGCGTGGCTCACTCAAGGAGGTGCGGTTTGCGCTAATAAAGTCTCCTAAGTTGAATTCGCCTACACCTTTTTGTTTAGCCGAGTATACCTGCCTACACACCAGCAACGCTTCCCTTAATGTGGCTCATTTCCTCCCATTTGCTTATCCGTAGCCTCTAAGACTTCAAGAATAAATAGTTTTACTAGCGAGAAAATATCACAATAAAACGTAGTTTTCAAAACCACCTAGCATCATGTTAGAGGCATGTTATCTAGGAACAACTTATTAGCAGCCTCCGATTTTACTGAACACACAGCCCGTAGAGCTAGATAGTTCGCCAGCGGCTTCTGGTCTCCCTGGAGGAGGCTGGCGTTCCAAACACTTGATACTCAGACCATTGGGCTCCTCAGCCCCACTGCCTCTTGTATACCTACCAACTCGGGTTCTGCGTGGGGCCCACTGCCTTGCCACAAGACAGACATGTGTCTGGGACTGAGCCTGTAGCCAGTATCCCAGGCAGTCTTTCTGAGGTATGTTCTCCTAGAACATGTAATGTATTCCTAGCAGATTCGGTGACACGTTACTAATACCCAGATAGGCTGTCAATCAGCAACTCCTTCTCAGAGACACTTTCTAAGTCGGTCACATTAAAAAACCTATTAAAACAAAAGATTCAAGAGACATCTTTCTCAACTGTACTCTTAATTATTAGGCACCGAATTTTTCACTCTGCCTCTGCTTCCAGAGGGCTCAGGGAAGGCAATTAGCTAACTCAGAGCGGCATGAACATCTACTCATGGGAAGATGAGCGTCTACGGATGTAGCCATAGCAGTGAGTGAGGCACACTACCTCAGTAGCATTAACCCTTCCATGGCTTCCCAGCTGGAGTCTCAGCTGCTGTCTGCCCTTCTTTCTGACTGGCACCCCCCGTGCAAGCCTCTTCTCTTAACTTGTGGATGGAACATTTTTTTGACTCTTGCGTGCCAGGTCCTCCAGAGGCCTGCCAGATGTAGGATGGCTGCTTTGAATGAACCTTTAAAATACATCTAAACAAGCGGTGTGGCGATTTGAAGTTTCTAGTGGAATTTCTCTAAGTGCTCAGAATACAGTAGTGTCAAATGAGGTCTTTCCTGGCAAGGGAAAACTGGGGGCTTGCAGCACCCCCTCTCCAGCTTTAGTGGCTTTTAGACCTGGTACATCTATGATCCTGCAGTTGGCATGGCGTTCTCCCCTCTGCTCTTCACTTCTTTTCCCTTCTCTCATCAGCAGCCCCTTGAGCATCTAGGGCCAGAACTCAAGTGCTGAACCGACAACCCCCTATCAGAGCCTGGGGTCTAAGGCAGACTAGGTGACAGTGACTGCTACAGAGGAGAGCACAGCAGGAGGGGGAGCTACAGTCAAGCTCAGCTCTAGGGTGAGGTCAGGAAAGGTGAGGAAGTGGGAGGCACCCAGGACAGGCTTGCAGGGACCTCTGGATTCTGCCCAGCAGGCATAAAGGTGTGTAGCAGGAGAGATGGTATATTGTGGGTGGAGTGGTGAAGAGGCTGGTGCAGCAGAGCTGGGGTCTAGAGAACAGGGGGAGAAGAGTCCCTGGCACCACGGTAGGACCCTCAGAAATAGGACCCTTAGGTTATTACCATGTTAGGACCCTCAGGTGATAACACAAGGGTAACAGTCATGTTCTGATCCTTACTGTAGCTTGATATGAATGATGGTGGATTGGATGGCACACATGAGAGAAACAAAGTATAAGGAAACATGGTAGAGCCTCCTCAGGGAGTGAGGGACACTTCTTACACACACACACACACACACACACACACACACACACACGCACACACACACACGCACCCCCCCCCCACAAACGTTTTGTCCCACACTCCCCATCTCGGGAGGGCCTCTGCCACCTAATTGTTTAAATTCTCTGCTTATGTATGACACCTGGAAAATAATCCCACAGAAATAACCTCTCAGCCTTCACCCCTGCCCATGACCAAATTCAGGCATCCACCAAACCAGGCAGTGCCTGCTCCTCTCCACCACAGACGTAGCTGCTCTCTGACGCTCCCTCTTCTTCACCTGTGGCAGCTCCATTGCTTATTTTGCTGAGGCCAGCCATCTTCACGTTTCTTTGTCCCTCTGACTGTTCCTCCCTTAACCTTTACGTCTCTAAGACCTTCTAAAGGTTCCCATCTCAGCCTGGAAGATAGGATCTGCCCAGCATCCCATGTGGCTCCGTGTAATAATCAAGGAAGTCACTGCAATCCCACCCACAACTTCCCAACCCATTCAGTAAGATCAGAGTTTCCTCAACACCAACACCAACAAGACAAAAACTGGAGATCAATATCATTCATGAGCACAAATAAAAAAAAATTCTCAGCCAAATATTAGCATATTAGCAAGTCAAGCTGAGTAATACACAAAAATAATTACAGATCATAACTGCACGGGGTTCCCTCCAGCTATAAGGCTGGTTCAGCATTTAAAAATCAATTACCTAATCCATCACATTAACAGGTTAACTATCACATAATCACATATACAGATCCAGAGAAAGAATCTGACAAAATTCAATATGTATTTGTGAGAAAAGCATCATGATCAAGTGAAAACGGAAAGGAATGGCTTCCCTTTGATGAAGGATATCTGCACAGAGAACATTGCAATCACAGGGAGAAGGCTCCTCGGCTAGGAACCAGGCAGATAAGGTTCCTCTGACCATACTTCTCAGTATTGTATTGAAAACCTTGGATAGCATAAGAGGTCATGACATGGAAGCAGAGTGTAAACAGCCTGGAAAGGAAAAATACAACCGTTTGCTCACAGGCTACGTGATTATCTAAGCAGAAGAGCTGAATGGACTGCTGAGAACCAGCCAAGCTAACTCAACGCAAGCCACCTGCAACTAACAAGCAAATGAACAGCAAAGCTGTGAGACTCAAGGTCAGTCTGAAAGAGGTGCTTTCCTGTGCACCAGCAATGAGCAGGGAGGGCTTAAGAGTTAAATATATACTCCCACCGATATTTGTGTCAATAGAACAGATCACGTATAATCATATGAGTTATTACATATATGTCCAATTACATGCAACAATAACATACAGACAAAAGTTTGATTAAAGAAATCAGAGAAGCAGTTCAAGAATTGAAAACTGAAATGGAAGCAAGGAAGAAAACACAAACTGAGGACCAGCTGGATATGGAAAATCTAGGTCAACGAGCAGAGTCTACAGAAACAAGCATAATCAAAAAAAAAAAAAAGAAATCAGAGAAGAACTACGTGATGGGGAGGTGATTCTATGTTTTTAAAAAGGAAGACTTGGTTTGTCAAAGATACTTTCTCAGCTTTACCTGTAAGTTGAGCACTACCTAAACCATGCCTTGGCAAATTATTAAGTGGATAATAACGAATTGGTGGCTTATATAAAGAGGTAAAATCAAGAGGAACCGGCCAACATTTAAGAAGAATGTCAAGACTTACTACGACGACGTTACAATAACCAAGGGATTGTGGTACTGGCAACAAAATAGACAAATGTATCAATAGTGCAGCACTGCAGAGGCCAGGACTCACCAAAGAAAGGCAGCTGTGGTCCTCAGAGGGAGAAAAAAGAGGAACAACAGATCAAAGACAGTGTCCCAGTTAGCTTTAACTGCCAACCTCAAGAAGGCTGGAGTGAGTGAGAAACAGCCTAGAGCAGTCTGGCAGTGAGCAGATGCCTGGGGGGAATTCCCTTTATTATTAGCCAGTGTAGGAGGGCTCAGTCCACTGTGGGTAGCACCATCCCTAGGCAGGTAGATCTAGGCTACAGGAGAAAGCATTAGCCTAGAAGTGGACTAGCAAGCAGTGTTCTGTTCCTCCATGATTACTCCCCCAACTTCTGTTAACGATGGGCTGTGGCCTGGAAGTGTGAGATAAAACAAACCCTTCTTTGAGCTGTTTCTGGTCATGGTGCTTGCTGCAGTGACAGAACAGGAACAAACAGAGAACTTAGTAAAAGGTTTAAGAAAAAACATGAAAACATGGACCACCAGGTGCAAAACAGTTAAGCACATACTTTTCATCCTTCAAAATGATTAACACACAGTTGTCATGGACCCAAATATAAAATGCAAAGCCATTTAATTCCTTGGAAACTATACGAGAGAAAACCTAGAAGAACCTGGGTTTGGTGACAACTTCTTGGATATAGCATAAAAGGCACAAATGGTGAAAGAGTCGATAAGCCGGAGCCATCTAAAATTAAGTCTTATCTGCGAAGGATTATTGTTTTAATGAGACAAAAGGCCAGAGGTGTAGGAAATATCTGAAAGAAGCCATGTGATAAGGGATGATTATGCAATATATACAAAGAATTAAAATTTGACAATAATAAAATAACAAAACAGATAAGAAATTTGAAAACAAAAGGACCTGAACGGAGACTTTAGCCAAAGAAGCTACCCAGACAGAACTAAACATATAAAAATGTGTTCAGCAACATGTTGCAGTAGAAAACTTCAAATGCAGACAACTTCAGAAACCGCTGGACTTTTAGGTCCAAAATTCAAGTCACTGGCAAGGTGGGTGTGGGGGAGGATGTGTAGTAACAGGACTTCTTATTCATTGCTGGTGGGGAAGGTGGGATGGCCCACCCTGAAGGCTACACTTAACCAAATGTGTTGACAAACCCTGTTCACTCAGAAACCTGCAGGTGAAGGTTTACAGAGGTTCAGTATCTGCCAAAATCTAGACGTCTTTAATGAGAAGAACGGATCCCTAAACACTAGTATATCCAAACAATGAAATGAGCCATGGAAAACCACAAATGCATATTGCTAAAAGAAATCACCTGATCCACAAAGCCTAGCTACTCTAGGATTCCCATCATGTGACCTTGCCAAGGGCAGAGGAAAGAGAACTAGTTGGCTGAGCATTGTGTGATTCCTCCATGGTGGATAAATGATATTATATACAAATTTGTCAAAGCCTATAGGATCTCTGTAAACTCCAAAGTGAAGACTATTGTGGTCCATGGGCTGTGGTGATAGAGTGTAGCTATGGGTCATTAGCTGTGGTAAATGTATCACTCTGGAATTTTCCACAGAGACCCTACTTACCATGAATGTTGGCCTACTGCTGACTGAGTTTCCGAGGCAAGAATAATGTAAAAGCAAAGGTGTTGTTTATCCCTCTCCATAAGGTCTCCATTTTAACAGAGTCATAAACTCCAGCACTCATTAGAAAAAAAACAATAACAAAGCATCGGCTTACACAACAAGAAGCGTGCCTGCACCCAGCATGTCTCCTTTCTCAGAATTCCCCCGGTTAGAGCTCACTGACATCAAATGAGGCAACCCCCAGATCCACAGAAATGATGACAAGCAGGGCTGGGCGTCTTCTGCGACTCAGTCTGGTCATTTCTGCATGCAGAAGAGTTGAATTTATTGTCCCTGTCATCTTGGCAAGGAATTAAAAAAAATCTCAATCCTCAATTTCAAAAAACAAAAACTTAGGGTCTGGTAGATAAGGGGCACGTGTCCAAGGTAAGAGGCAAGGCTGGAATTTGAATTAGTTCCAACCACAAATCTACTTTCTTTCTTTTATACTACATTGCCTTTAACAACTCCCCCCTGCATTGGGTAAGTAATACCACCACAACAAATCCTGTGCTAGCTGACTGTTGGCGGAGCTGGTGCTAGTTTCAGTGTTTAGGGTGGCGGTTGTGGCTCGGAGTGGAGATTGCTCTCGTTAAAGCAGGAAGGCAGGGGACAACTGTCTTTCTGCTCCTGAGAGTCTAGTCTACATCTCAGCTTCTTAATTTGTGGGCTGCCACCCCAAGACACACATAATGGAACAGGGATGTCGTGGGAAAAGTGCCAATCATAAGAGGTATTTGTTTTTTTTTTTTTTTGTTTTGTTTTTTTTCGAGACAGGGTTTCTCTGTGGCTTTGGAACCTGTCCTGGAACTAGCTCTGTAGACCAGGCTGGTCTCAAACTCACAGAGATCTGACTGCCTCTGCCTCCCGAGTGCTGGGATTAAAGGCGTGCGCCACCACCGCTGGATAACAACAACAACAAAATTGACTCAGTATCAATTAGTACATGATGGATCCAAAGTGTTTGTAGAAGACCTGGCCTGAAGTGTCACCCTGCTTATGGTGATACACACACATGAAGGCAAAACATTCACACATGTAAAATAAATCAGTGTAAAGGAACCTACCGTTTAAGTTGCTAATTTGAGTGTCATTAAAAAAACTATTCAATGGATTTTGGGTTGGGATCAAGATGGGACTTCCAACCGTTTTTAAAATGGCTCTAAACATACCTCTGCCATTTTTGCATTATGTATTTATGGGAAGTGGCATTATCACCAGTGGCAACTGTAAAATCAAAACATGGACCAAGGCCTCACATCCTGTAGGACCAAATACTCAGGTGAGATTTAGTTGTTTATAGAAAATAAATAGGCACATTCATCTCGCTGGCCTGCAGATTTCCTTTCATCTTTAATAAACGGTAAAATTTTATACACCAAAGAATTGTTTTAAAATAAATTTATGCATAATTCATCACCAGTTTGTTTGATTTGCATACCTATTTGATATGCCGGCAGACCTGCGGTCACATAAATGTGCTTGGGCAAATAGGAGTTATGAGGAGAAAAGTTAATCAGCCCTGTTTTTAACACAAAGCCATCTGCAAAAACTTACTAATAATTAAATCTATTCACTAAGCAATTGTTCAGACCAGGCATTCCAGTGGAGGGCTTTATAGACTTGTAGTGCTTAGACATAATGGTATGTTATTCAGCAGTAAAGAAAAAAAATCAAATGTAAAAATCTGCAGGAAAAATGAACAGAATTGCAAAAATATTTTACCAAGGGAGACAAACCCAGGCTCAGGGAGGCAAACCCCATGCGTTCTCTCTCTTACATGGATCCTGGCTTCTAATTTTTAGATTTGTCTGTTTAACCTGGAGTGTCTGTAGAGGTCAAGAAGCAGAGAGAGCTCAAGGCGGGAGATGGGAGAGAGGATAAAAGAACACACGGGACATGAACAGAGGGAGTGAATATTGGGGGTTAAAGTTTTACGCAGGGATGGTGGTGGGGGAGGGTAAAAGAGGCAGTGGAGGCAGGTTAACCAACATGAAAGATGCATGCAAAAGCCTTCCGGAAACCCACTTCTTTATTCACGCATTTAATACACAAACAAAACGATACATAAAGGAGCCTGAAAGGAGGTAGCCTGAACAAGTGGACAATTCTGCTCCCAGAAGGCCTGTCACTCATCTCTGTACTGGGCATGGGGTACCTTCTTCGGGAGAACACTTAACTCCTGACTTTCTTCATCAGGGTTGTTCAACGTAAGCAAGTCTGCAAAGCCAGAATATGGACCAGTGGTCATATAGGATTTGGGCTGTTGAGGACACGAAGAACCGTAGATAAAAGGCACAGCATCTCTCTTTTCACGTAATTGTTTTTATAGAGTCTTTGGGAATTTCACATCGTTCACCCCAATCTCATCCATCTCCCAGTCCCTCTGCATCTGGCCCTCACCCCTGTAGGGTTTTCCCCCCAAAGGAAAATTAAAAAGAAAAAAATAATAAAAATAAGATGAAGACGAAAATAATAAAATAAAAATAAAATACAGATAGGAATATTAATTTCAATTAAAAACAAACAAGCACACAAACAAAAATCCCAGTTGACTCCTCTGTTTCTGCCTCTCTGTCTCTTCATTCATCTTAGCGGCTTTGGGAGCAGCTGTGTATCATGTAGTATACATACGCGTTTGTCCAAACAGCTTTCCTTGAAAATGTGGGATACCTTCTTACGAGTTATGGGTCAGGGAGGTTCCAGAGGATCCCTCCCCCCCCAGCAAAATTGCCATTGCTCTCTGCTTTCCATCTCGTCTCCATGTGAAGATCCTATTCCTGAAGATACTACACACTTCAGCAGCAAGACATAGGGACATCCAGTGGGGACTGATATAGAAACTTCTTTCCTCTTGCCCAGCTTTCCTCCTGCCAGAGCTACCGTTCAGGCTGCTGGAGGAGAAACGACATCAACAGCCTTACTTGATATGAGGCCAGGGAAGATGTTCCAGCTGGTGAAATGACGGCGAGACTGTTACGGGTGTAGCCAACTTCTTTCTGATTAGATCTAAGGCCTATTCCATCTGAGTCATTTGAGCTTGGCACTGTAAACAATGCCAACAGGCTATGGCTGGAGCGGTCATCGACCCTAAGTGGGAAACCTATTGCTGTTGCTTTACTGAATGGTCATGTTGTAAAACTGCCTTCTAAATATGGATGCTTATACCTAGAGATTGGTGCTCCTTTCAGCCTTGGTCAGAGGAGTTTCTTGTTCCTATAGAACAGCAGTGATGGAGAGAATAATACCTGGCCACCAGGGATATGGTGAAAGAGAGGAAGGAAAGGATGTAAGAAGAAAGTGAATGGAGAAGAGCGTGCCCTAAAATACTGTCCCCTGGAAATGATGTAGCCCTCCCACTCATGAACTCATGCATCTGCGGTCACTTGCACAAGACCAGCACAAGATCAAGCCAGTCGACATCTGAGTGTGATGGAGGAGGGGCGCCGTGAGGTTCCACTTCTCGTTCAGGAGCTATTGGCAGCTAATGGCTGCTGGGAGATGCAGTCCTTTTTCTCCTTGATGTGGTCCCTGGTGGGTTGCCCAAGCTCAGTGGATAGTCCCATGCCCATGTGCGTATGGGCAGTACCAACTAGATTCAATGGGCTATATCTATTTAAAAAGAAGATAAAATGAAGGTGGGAGAGGGGTGTGCTGGAGATAGTCTAGAGGAGTAGAAGGGGGAATAGGTCGTGGGTATAATCAAGATACATTGTATACATTTGACATATGGAAATGTCAAAGAATAAATACAATTATTAATAAAAAACTAAAATTAGGCAAGTGGGGGCTTCTCTGTCTCATTGCTGCTACCTCTTCCCATCCTTTCCTCCTTTGTCCCTGGAAGATAAAGCCTCATACATAAAACTCTAAGATGCTCATAAGCTTTGGAGTTAAGATGCTTCCCAGCCCTTGAACTCCAGCACAGTGACCTGAACTCTGTGTACTGATTTGATGACAAGAGGGGTTAAAGATACAGCGGTTACAATAATCCCTTCTACTGGGCAGAGAGCAGAGAGCACAAGACTAAGAATAGCTCCGTGGATGAAGAAGACAGAGCATCTTGCTATCTGTCAGAGAGAGAGGAGGCAGCCATGTGGGCCTGCTGCTGGCTAATGCAGTGTCCACAGCTCCTGCTTGGCCCACGGATGGGTCCTGAATAATTAATCCTGGGACCGCTCAGTCAGAAAGTGCTTCCTAAATAACCTTCTGTCAATAGCGGGTTGAATAAGGACCAAGCTCTATATGTGATAGTTTTCTACTGATTGGCTTTGTGCATGGTCCCCTCCTGGATCACCTCCTCAGGCAGGCACTGTTTCTTAAGAGCCAAATGCCCCCCTTCTCTAAGTTCCTATGTGGGAGCGCTAGCCCTTGGTATCTCCGAATTGACTGTACACAGAGATGCACAGCAAACGTGCAATCTTGGGAATGGACCCTCATCCAGAATGCTTGTGTCCCTGGGAGAGGAGGAACCTGCAGCACAGATGCACAGAGGGTGGTTATGAGAAGACACTCAATGACAACAGCTATAGACTAGCCGAGGAGAGATGCCTTGGAAGGGCTGCTGCTGCTGCCACCCTGACCACAGACTTTCAGTCTCCATAACTGGAAGGAAATCCATGTCTGCCATGATAGCCACCCTGTCCGTGATACTTTATGGTAGCCCTGGCAGGCTATTTGTAACTTTGCTCATTTGTGAAGGACAGTAGGGCACAGTTATTTGGCATCAGCAAGACACAATGTATCCATGACATCTCACTTACTAAAAGGGAGTCCTCTTTATAAAAGGCTTCTTCCAGCAGCCTCTTCAGGAGTAGCAAGTCACTCCAGTGCATTAAAACCTCACTGGAGACACTGAGCTGGGGGAAAAAAATGCTCTGGTGATCAGGAATTGAGAGACCCATAGACACAGTGCTAGATATCGGAGAATATACAAAAATCTGTGAAATTTCTCCCCAGGGAAACAAAATGATGAGCTGAACTTCAAGGAAGACAGGGAGACAAAGGAGAGAAGAGAAGAAGGAAAGTGAACAGAAACCAAGAGACAGGGAAAGGGGAAGGGAGGAGGGAGAAGCACTCGGTGGAGGATGTAGGAGGGAGGCAGGGAGGGAGGCAGGGAGGGAGGGAGGGAGAGAGGGCTAGTCCAGGCAGAGTTCAATCAAGCAAGGGGACAGCATACTGTCAGTACAAAGCCCACAAAGGCATCAGTACTTAGAGGTCCAGATACAAGGACAACTTAGGCTATGTTAGCTGTAAACACTGAAAATAAATATTTAATCCTCTGAGCTGAGCTAACAAAATGTGCATACACACACACACACACACACACACACACGCACACACGCACAAGCATGCAAGCACATAAATGTGTGTACACACCAATGAAATTTCAAGGGCAACTAGTTTGTAAGAGGTGGGGATCAATGGGAGGCGTGGGGGACCAGAGAGGGCAATGGGTAAATGTGGTTCGAACGTGTTCCAGACATGTATGAAAATGCTATTATGAAGCCCATTAGTATGTACAATTAACACGTGCTAACTAAAACATTTAAAAACACAAAATAGGTATTTGAGGATGTCACCAAAATTGTGAAGAGTTCCCAGGGCTCCTGGGATTTTATGAAACACACAGATATTAGAATCAATGTGCTGGGCATAGCTTCCTAGGCAGAATGTCACCCTCGCTGATCTGCAGGGAACATAGAAGATACACATAAAGGCCTAGCAAGTCATTCAAATCAATATATCATACGATCATAAATGTGGATATATTATGGGATACAATATGCAATTCATTCCACATTTTCATAGTTAGTGATTTGGGTGAGTTACTTTATGTGTATTGATGTTATTTGCCACATCTACATAGAAAATGAAATTCATGAAGTGATGTAATATATGTCAATCTCCAGCATTTAGTGGGGGTGGCACTAATAAATATTATGTTTTTTTCATACTGAGTTAGCCTCCTCCCCTCTCCGTGTCCCCGCTGTAGCCACTGTCACCATGATCGCTGGTATTTTGCTGTAATGTTGTGTTTGCACGCCTGCTCCTCCAGCTGGGCCAGTGTTTCCTGACAGCATGGTCTGGGTTGCGCTCTTTAACAACTTCCATAGTTTGGATCATTCAACAGTGAGAAATTAACCTGTGGTTTCTTTCCGCAGCACCCCAGTGGCGGCCTGACCTGGCACCTGCAATTGAGACTATCTGATGATCTTCTCTTTCCTAGACAGAACCATTCAAGTCCACAATTCCGCCTTAACTCTCCTCTCATGCCCTGGGCAAGTGGTGCCTGTGGGAAAAGCTGTAGGGCCCTGATAAATATTTGCGAAGTGGATTTTGCTTTGATCTGAATGAAAACCAAAGTTAATATTGACTGGACTCCACAGCTGGCATGAATCATAGTGAGGAGGCCTGACAGCGTGAAGCCAGCGCTATTTAGTCCTGTGGGTTTCGTAGGGTCAAGACACAGAGCATTGTGGGACCTCTGAACCATTGATGGGCAGAAGAAATGAGCAAGGGGCAGTGGTCACCTCCAGCTCTAGTGGTGGCTTCTCACCCCCAGCATGATGAAGTCAGCAATGGATTGAAATGGCACTCTCTCTGGGCAACCTTCTGGAATCTCCTGTCTAAACACCATTGACCACGCTCTCCTCTCTGTCCTACGTAGCTTGGGAGACACATCTCTTCCTGACAGGGCGATGGTCACACTCGTTCTTAGGCTCTTCTCACCCAACCCTAGGCCTTTCATCAAACAGGCCATTTCAGAGGCCAGAAAGACCCCTGCCCCTTTTTAATGGCCTAGGGATGTGTGTCTCAGCTGTGACACTGCTGGCCCAGACCATGCCCAACTTATATATCTAGAACTTTCTAAACAGTTTTACTGGAACCCTCTGGTAGTAGCCTTTGTCCCAGGATTAATGGCGCTGTTCCATTCTGGGATACAACTGTGGAAGCAGGCAGCATGTCTAACAGATGCCCTTGGGTTGTAAGCAGGATTTTGATTTTTGAGGTTTTTTTTTTTTTTTTTTAAATGTGATTTACAGCCAAAAGAAAGCCAGCTTTGAGCTCTCAGGTCTCTATGCCAACCCAATTGCAGGTCCTCTTCCCAGTGGGTTTTCTTTTCATGTGCCAACTAGAAAACGGGTTTGGCACTGGCTCCTCTCAGAGGCAGAGGTACGGCTACAAACAGGCTGGACCGGTGCCCATCTCCTCATCACTGTGTGCAGAGATCACTTTGGCTCCCTGGAAGACTCCAGCATTGTTTCCTCAGACAGCATGATGTGATTGGGAAGAAATAGGCTCAGAAAAAGTGGGGAGAGACTAGCAGCGGTTTGTCTCTCCTGAATCACCTGGGTAGGTCTCAGGTTGTCCCTTCAGGATCCAACCCCAGACCAATTGAACTAGAACCTCCAAGGGTCAGCACTTTCCAAACTTCCCTCCCTGGTGCCTGGCATGCAAGGGGTTAACACTAGGTTTTGGCAGGACCATTAGAGCCCAGCTAGGTCTGGACCCAGGATGACCAGAGCCCAAGTTCATAAGCAAGTTGCTACACAGCCTCCTACAGATCCTCCCAGAATCCCAGGTCCGCACTCCCCCGCTCCACATCACACAAACTCTTCCCACACAATCCTCCCCACTTCCCCGACCTCCTGTGATTTCATTTTCCCACTTGGCATTTTGTTTTGATGTTCAAGGCATAAAGGGCCAATAGCTTCCCCCAAGCTATTTCTCCTCCAAAGCAGTGAAATAGCTTCGCAATTTTGGAGACATTTAAAATGCATTGTTTTGCTGGGGGACCCGATGGGGGGAATCCAGGATTTCTCCTAAATCCTATCATAGAATACTGAGGGCTCCCAATCGAGATGGTTTTCTATCTCAGAGTCTTGCTAGTCACGGAGGCAGAAGCCTGTCTGCCTGTGCCAGGCTCAGGGAAGAAGGAATGGCATCGCATGCAATGCTGTGGCTCTTCGGGCCACTGCTGACACAGCTCAGGATTCCTCACAGAGGTCTGAGTCCCTGCTCTATGACTTTATCCTGGGTCCCCTTCTGTAAAAGGGCAGAGGCAACAGCTAGTGAGGCACTGGCCAGGCTGGGGACAAAGGTCCTGAACATGTATACAGCGGATGGTAACTGTTGCTTGTCTTTAAGGGGTGAAGATGGAGGCCTTTATCAGAGCACAGGTGTCTCTGAGCCTCATGAGTGAGGTCTCTGGTGTGAGCAGAATGGCTGAGCTTGGGCTATCTTTTCCTGACTGCCTTCCTCCTCCTCCCTCCCTTTTTCTTCCTTCGCCCTGTTCCTTCTACCTCTTCCTTTCTCCCACTCTTTTTTTAGACAAGATTTTGTAGCTCAACCTTACAGTCCTCCTAGATCACAGGCCTGTACTACCTACCAGCCCTGGTCGATCTCCCACTCTGAGAAAGGCTCTTTCTGGGTGGTTTGGCCTTCAAAACACAATCGCAAAGACCATGGTAAAGAAACTGAAAATAGAAGCTGCTCTCAAACCAGAGATTTTGACTTCACTGGCTGGGCAATGGGCATGCAGGTTTGTGTGTTTGTGTGTGAGTGTGTGTGTGTGTGTGTGTGTGCGCGCAAATATGTGTGTGTGGTGTATAGTGTATATGTGTAATGTATGTGGTGTATGTGTGCATGCGTGTGGTGTATGTGTGCATGCGTGTGGTGTATGTGTGCATGTGTGTGGTGTGTGTGTATGTGTGTGTGTAAAGCTGTCAGTATTCTGTTAAGCAGACAGATGCATGAGAAGCTGTTGTTAATGCCTAGTTGAAAGCAATGAAGGTTTTGCTGGGAGGCTCACAACCTTGCTCTCCGAACGCTGGGAAGCAGGCAGGAAGTACCCAGCCTTCCTCACACATCTTTGCATCCTGGAGGACCTGGCATTCCCAGCCTGCGTCCTTGGCTTCCCAGGCCAACACTGAGCAGCTGCATCAGGGTAGGCAGCTGAGGACAGCAGTGCGATCTTGCTCCTGAAGCCTCTTTTCTGAGTGCAGGGGAGGGGCTGCTAGGAGATCATGTGATAAGATGGGCAGAGCTGCTCAGTTGAGGATGGCAGCTCTCTTGAGCAGCAGCCTTGACTCTGGGCACCAGAAACACGGTGGGCAGGATGAAAGAGTTGTCTCTGAAGAACCCCGACGATGGGCATGATCCCATATTCCCCACACACTAGTCATGGGAGTCAGAGGACAGCAGCAGTGACAATGAGGAACGGGACCGCAGGGCCTGGACAGGCCAAGTTCAAACACCACTTCAGACTCTTAGGAGTTCTGTGGCCTTGGGCTAGAAACTTAACCTCTTTGACCTCCATCTCTAAGCCAGAGGATTAGGGCTTTGGTGAGGATTAGATTAAAATAATTAGTTTAGGTAAAACCACTTGGAAGAGCGCACAGGGGACATAGCAAGGAATATATAAACACTCAGTACCACTGGCAATATTGTATCAGACATTGTTTCAGGTCCCACGTCTCTAAACCAGGAGGAACAATGTAGCCAACACTCGCTGCCACTAGTAATATTGTATCCACATTGTTTCAGGTCCTATGGCCATAAACCAGGAGGAACAATGTAGCCAACACGCACTACCACTAGCAACATTGTATCCACATTGTTTCAGATGCACAAGCCACAAACCAGGAGTAACAATGTAGCTGACTCAGAGTAAGGGAGAGAAAATGTTTTCGCAATCTGTTCCTCATGCATAAAAGGCAACAGTGAGTTCACCGCCACTGTTAGTTATCATAGGCCACTGAGCATGCTGGGCGGGGCCTCTGAGACTCCGAGGAGCAAACTGGCCAACAGCCTGAAGCAGCTTGGACCTTTTTCAGGGGAAATGTACCTTGACAGTGGGTCTGCCTCTCGGCCTGGTCAAGATTCCCAAGCCAGTAGCCGGAGGAGGGGCCCTTAGAGTAAAGAATCCACAAGTCTACCCAGCTCTGATCCCTCCTGATTGCTGTCTGCATCTAGTAATTCCCACAAACATGTCCTGGAGGCTTTGCACTCAGACAGCCATCCCCATCTTGCTTGTTTTCCTGCAGTGGCAGGGGATAAAGGTTAAATTCAACCATTTCCTATACCCTAAGAGCTAACAGTCTGCAAGGAGGGTACCACACAAGTGGTCCCTGGACCAGATGCTGAGCCTCCTGTGCTTTTGCAACACAAGGATGCCAGGAGCCACACTCCATCAGGAACACAGAGTGGGTGATGAGTGACTGAGCCTGCCCTGGGTCTGCAGGGTCTTCAGAAGCGTCCTGTGGCTCCCTTCCCCACTCCCAGGGTGCAGTGCAATGGCGCCCCCTAAAAATAGCCATGGTTATTCAGGGAGATATTGTGATCTGTCTCTGGGGATGGCAGGGCAGGCCTCCTTCAAAAATAGAACCCCAATCAGGTATGCTTCCTCAGCCCCGTCTCTCACCACCAGTCCCAGAATCCTTTGGAGGGAGCCAAGGGCTGGGTAGTGGTCGGGTGCTGGTGATCATGAATATTACAAGTGAGAGAGCTTGGGGAGAGGGTTCTTACTCAGTTCCTCTCCCTAGAATCCCATACTTTGCATGTAAAAAAACAAACTCATGGTTCATTATTCTAGGTAATATGGGAATCATCAAAAGGTAATCTCACTGTCGAGAAATAACAACTGACTATTCTTCCTCTCTTTCCTCAGCATTCTATTATCCCTACACAGACGTGTGCATGTGCTTACATGTGGACACACACACTACACACACATACACACAGGGCATATACACACACCACACATCTATACCACATGCACACACACGTATATACAAATGCATATACACACACCACACATCTATAACACGTGCACACAGCACACACACATACACACAATGCATATACACCAATTACACACCTTTAACACGTGCACACACAATATACACCACACACACACACATACACACACACACACACTCGTACCTATTTATAGAATTGAGATCATGCTTCGTAGTCTATTTTGCCCTTACTGAAAAACCACAACCAAAGCATCTTCTCACACCATCCATAGTTTTCTGCCTCTGGTCTTTAACTGAGCATGGTCAAAAGATGAAGCCTATGCCTTTGCTCTGGAATGATCTTGCTTCACATCTGGGTCTGTGGCCTTAGGCCTCCAACCCCAGTGTTTGCATCTGTGAAGTAGGTCAGCAGAAGTTACCACCATCATAGGTCGTGACGAGGGCAAAGTACAAACGCTCTCCTAGTGACATCCTAAGTTCTGCCGACAAGGGCATGCGCAGTGAATGATGCCAAACTCTGCTAAACTACAAATGAGATCAAGATCTCTTTACTCCCACTAGTGACAGATATTGAGATTATTTCTAAAGCCTGCCACAGGCTCCCTTTCTGGCAAGTTCTAGATTGAGAGAGCAGATGATAGCAGCTCCCTTGCTGGAGAACTCCCTGGGTTAATTGGCAGAAAGGGAAGTTACGAGCTCTGGGCTTCCCTTCTGGGGACATCTCTGGAGTGTTGCCTTTCACCACTGTCACGTGTGTCACCTGAAGCTCTAGAACATGTCACTCCACACGGTGACTCTGCAGACCCCCTTCAGGGGTGTGGCTCTGAGCCTTAAGTCTAGCTTTCGGAGATGCCCAAACAGGGGTCCCCCTGCTCTGATGCGGCTGGGTCCATCCTGGTAATATTCCTTCCAAATCCAGTCTCTTCCCTATTCAAAACCTCTCACGGGCCTGGAAGTGTTATGTCCTGGCCCTTGATGGTGAAAAGATGGCTCAGAAAGGTTAAATAACTCCTCTACCGTCACACAGCTATTCATCAGTCCAGCATGGGTTACACAATCGATCCAGCTTTCCTCTAAATTCATCTGTGGAAGTTCTGGCCCTAGTAACTCAGACATGGCGGTGTCTGGGAAAATATTAAAGAGGTGAGTGGGTTGAAATGAGGTCAGATGTGTGCCTTTCATCCATGGTGACCAGTGCCCTAAAAGAAGGGGTTGTGGTACAGACAAACATGAGGGTAACAAAAGAGGGTGGACCCTCCGCAGAGCAAGGGGGTGGGGCTCAGAAGAATCCAGACGAGCCAACACCATGATCACAGACCTTGCCTTCCACAGCATTAAGAAAACAAATTTCAGTTACTCTGCTCTGAGGTATCTTATAAAAGAAGTTCTAGCTAACAAATATCAAAGCTTAAAAATAAAAACAGAACTCTTAACAGGGTATAAGATCACAAAGTAATCCCTCAGTTTTTTGTTTTATTTTGTAATGACCTTGTAAGGTAGAAAGAATATTTCCCCCCATAAGAGTAGAGACCTGGTAACATGCATGTAAAATGCTGAACCGAGTACCTAACAAGAACCGGTGCCAAAAGGCTACTGCCACCACCCCCAACCACTGTGACTTGCTGTGGAGTCGAAGTGGGGGAAAGACACAGGAGATAGGTTTCAAACTCCTGGAAGAGGCAGCGGCCAAAGGGTGAAGGGGCCACCTGGAAAGGAGCGAGCAGCATCACAGGTTGCTGGGATCACAGGAAGGATGGTCACTGGGGGCCATGTGGCCAAGCACCAGTTTTCACTGTCCCCCTCGGAGCAACAGCAACCATCCATGGGAGTACATTAAGAGTGCTCTATCTCATGTGCAGGAAAACGTTCAACATGAATGATCTGGTGCCTCATCTCTGAGCTTCTGAAGCAGAAACTCTGGAGATGCGGCTTTGCTCAACCCCTAGGGGGTACAAGCACATCATGACATTGGGAACCAGATTCTGGACAAGACTGTATGAGCAGTGTCCTCCTCCTGACCCTTAAAGCCCTTTAGAGTCAGGGGCTCAGAGACTCAGGAGGAAGTCACAGTAATCTCTCCTCCCTTGTCTTTCAGAGGCCACACACTCATGAGTTTCAGGTGTTGGGGGTCGGTGAACCTCCTGTGGTATCAGCTGACCACATCCAACTGACCTCCCATCTGTGAGGCTGGGAGGAAGTCTCTCGAGAGTCTAGTGTCCTGCAGACTGCCATGATTTTAACATCAAAGCTGGATAGGGCCTCGGAGATAGGCCACCAGAGCCAACTGGGACAATGAAGATGAGGTTCATCCAAGGTCATGTATCAGAGTGATGTAGGCCAGGCCTTCTAGGCTTGCTCCTCATCACTGTGGGGCTCAGCTGGCACTTAGATGGTTCTCAGTTTTAAGCTGATCATTCTTGACAGAACGTTTCAATGTCAAGGTGGGGGCAGGGGAGGACAAAACTTTTGCTTCAGGCACAGTCAAGCCTTTGAACTTTCGGCTTGTCACTAAGAGTTCCTGTCCTCGTGGGGAGATTGTTTGCTCCCAGAAAAACTTCTACCTGGGGCATTACAAGGGACTCATGCTCAGGTTGCCTTAACATCCAGAGTCATGGAGGAGAGATGCTTGATTAATCTGTCCTGGCAGAGAGTGCACTCGGTGGATGGGGATGTTTATACCTCACATGACTTGTTGACCTAATTGAAAAAGGCCATGCTGCAGAGGCTCTGGGAAGAAGCTTTGGTTCTGACCGGTCCAGTAGAACTCAATGAGGCATCACAGAGAACACAACCAGGTCAATGGTAGTTAAGAAGTTTTCACTGGGGCACTTGCTAGTCTCTCAAGTGCATGCACATACCTGCCAACTCCCGTGCGCATGTGTGGAGGTCATTGTTCAACATCGGCTGCTTCCTTCAATTGATCTCCACCTTAGCTTTTGAGACAGGGCCTCTCACTGAACCTGGAGCTTGGTGATCAAGCTCCCTGAATCTGCCTGTCTCCCCAAGGCTGGAGGTACAGATGCATACCACCCTGTCTGGCTTCTGTATAGAGCTGATGGTGATCTCAACCTGGGTATCCATGCTTGTGCAGAAAGTGTTTACCCACTGAGCCATCTCCAGCCCATAGGTGTGCATTGATAACAATATTGCTGAGGCCGCTGGTCTAGGAATTTAACTTTGAGAACCACAGGGAAATATCGACCTGCTGTGTCTTTCTTCTGAGAGTCTAGGGATGGTTCCTTTGCAGGTCTCACTGCTACTCAATCTTTGCCATTTGCCTGCTCTGCTGGACTTTTAGGCCATCCCTTATCATCTCTGAGTCTTGGGTTGCCTATTTATCTATTACTGGACATGGGGGCCAAAGAGAAATAAATGGGCTAAAGAGATGTCAAAACTGTCAAGACTATCCAAGTGAAAGAGCGCTATAGAGATGAATAATTTGCATTGGTATGGACCTTGGTTTATTGAAACAAATTTTAGGTCATTTTTATTATATGTATATTTATGCTCTTGATTAAGGTATTGGGTTTGTGCAGCTCATTTAATAATGTAATATATAATTAAGAAATATAGTTATTAGATAATCATCTATAATAGTCAAGCTTGTAGTTGCATTAGTTAGGTTTCTAGATATATAGAGATGTATTTCAGTTAGATATATATTCTTCAAACCTTTCAAAGACTTACACTCAATATGGCACTCAAAATCTTTTAATAACTTAGGACTTTTCATGACATGAAACACATCTGCTCCTGGCAGCACCAATCTACTTCAAAAGGAAGATGGGCACCAAAGAGGCTCCTTATGGAGTTGGTTAGCCATTTGGGGAAGAAACTGCTCTCGCCTGGACTGCTTAATGTTATGCTGCATGAACTGGACATGCAGGACCCACAGAGAAATGACTGCTGAACTTGCCTAAAGGTGACATGATCCATTTGGGTTCCTGCTTCATGAAAGAATCTGGTAGATATTCTGCAGAACACAGAAGAAAGTGATTGACAAACTGCCAATATAGGCAGAACTGTCTTTGATATTTCCTGCTTTATGAGAAAGTCTGCCAGATACTATGGGCCTGTGGGCAGAAGACTGGATGCCACAATGTTACAGAAGAACTTTGGGTGACTGTCCAGGCAGCGAGCTGTCTCTGTGAATCTAAAGTTTTGGAAGCCACATACAATGCACTTCCTGTTTACTTAGGTAATAGTATATCTTTTTTGGAGTCTTTGATGGAGTTGAAGAATAGATAGTTATAGTTTTCCTTAGTTATGATATAAGATAAAGTAGATGTAAATATTGTAACTGTAATTCTTGCTTGATACCTGTTTTGTTATATGTAATTTTACTACTTCCTTTTTATTTTGACAAAAAATGGGAGGTGATGTGGGATTCCCCTATCTATGCGGTGAATACCATTGGTTAATAAAGAAGCTGTCTTGGGCCTGTGAAGGGCAGAATAGAGGTGTGTGTGGGGGGTGGGACTAAGGTGAATGCTAGGAAAAAGAAGCAAAGCCATGAGATGGCATGCAGCCGCCAGAGGGAAAAGATGTGAGTTGCCAGCTGGAAACTTGCAGGTAGGCCTTGAGCCTTGTGGTAAAATATAAAATAATGGAAAGCGGTTAATTATAGATGCAAGAGCAAGCTAGCAATATGCTTAAGTTATTGGCCAAATAGCATTGCAAATAATATAGTTTCTGAGTAATTATTTCATGGTCTGAGCAGCCAGAGATGAACTAGCAGCATCTCTCAACATAAGAGGAAACAAGCATTGATTATTGATTGGACAATCCCTGTGAACCAGAAGCCCTATTGGATGTTGGGAATATTGACCTGGATGAAAAGAATCTGTGCTTAGAGAACTCGGGTGGATAAGGAAGACAGGTGAGTGCTGAATGGCATAGTTAGTGTAGCAGCCAAGAATCACAGGTGCCTGTGATGGGTAAGGGGCAGGGCAAGTAGCCAATGACCATATGACCATCCCCAGTGCAAAGAGATGCCAAGGTAGGATTTTTTTTTTCTGAGACAGGGTTTCTCTGTGGCTTTGGAGCCTGTCCTGGAACTAGCTCTTGTAGACCAGGCTGGTCTCGAACTCACAGAGATCCGCCTGCCTCTGCCTCCCGAGTGCTGGGATTAAAGGCGTGCGCCACCACCGCCCGGCCAAGGTAGGATCTTAAGGGGCAATGAACTGGATGAGTTACAGGAAGAAGCTGCTGTAGAGACGCAGGAGTGAGATCATGCAAATCTGGATGAATGGTTAGATTGGTAACTTGGAAATTTATGCGGAGTCGGCTTGGGGGAATGGTGTGGCTGGTATGTTCACCTCTGAGTTATTGCCTGCATGCACTCATCAGGTGCTGTCCTGAGGACCTTCCACTGCCACACCACTGAGGCCTTCTCCACTGTGAGGGACTCATCTGTCTCCATCTTCCTGCCCATTGTCACCAACCTCACTCACCAACTCACCATGCCCTGGTTATTGTGAACCGTATTGTTCTCTATCTCTGTCTGTCTGTCTGTCTGTCTGTCTGTCTGTCTGTGTATATCTCTCTTTCTCTTACACACACACACACACACACACACACACACACACACACACACACACGAGTTGTTTCCTTCCTATTCATCCATCCAAAGAGTCACCTTCCACATGAACAACAGTAGCAATCAGAAAGCAATCCATCTTTTCATCCTCCATACAATAGCTGGGTGTGCTGATGATGTTTGTTGCAACAACAAAAATCATGTCATGAAAAAAAAAATGGGACTCCTGCCAAAGGAAAGGAGGAAAAGCCTATTTAAATAAACTCAAGTGGTTCAGACACTACTGAAGGTGCCCCAAAACAAAAGTGTACTTGTGTTTCCTGGCTCTCTGCTTTGCCCGTGCCAAGGAGAAGAGGGTGCCACACTGGGCAGAGAGGGCCCCTCTAGTAATAGACCTTGTAGCCTGTGGGTATTCAGAGGATGGTTTGACTGCTCTGGCTCCCACTGTGAATTGCAAGCATTAATGAGAGAGCAGCTCTCTGGGATGGTCATTAGTTCTCAACTCAGTGAGAGCAGGTACTCCTGGAGGACCCAGGTGACTTTAAGAAAGAAAGACGTGGGCAGATAAAAATAAGCTGCCATGTGATTGGGTCCTGGGGAGAGCCGCCTTCATCCCTTACTGTGTTGGTGCTCTTCCAGATTGTGGTCCTACTTGATTCATCCTCACATCTGCCCTGCAGAATGAGCACTGTTAGGTTCCTTTGATAGAGGGGAAAAGGCTTATAAATAAGCAGCAAAGCTGGAATCGTAATCCAGGTTACACAATGAGTTACGAGTCTGTAACTGACCTATAACCAGAAAGACAGATCATTGTAAGTATTGGTGAGGCTGAAGGGAATCCATGCCGGCTGCTGGTGGCAATGTAAAATACTGCAGTCACTTGAAACAATCTAAGAGTTCCTCGAACAGTCAACTCAACGCCTAGATGTACGTCTAGGAGAAACAAAATGGATAGGCATAAGGAAATCTGCACACAGATGTCCACAGTGGTACAGTGCAATCCATCACAACAAAGGGGTGAAAATATCTCCTACATTCATTTACTAAACGCAGGTATTTGTGTGATAGAATATTGGTCAGCAATAAAACATAAGAAATTACCGGAAGATACCATCATGTGGACGAACCCTGAAACATACAGGAAGAAAAACGCCGGCCACAGAAGGATGTAAATAGAATGATATCATCTACCGGAAAGTTAAGCACAAGCAAATCCAGGCTCTAAAAGCATAACAATGGCCATTTGTGTCTGCCATATCTAGCAAGATGAATGGAAGTGGAGTTGGGCTCATATTGGAAGAAATCTGGAATGATTGTTGATGGGTGTCGGCTCTTCGGAGGGTGATGAGAGAAATGTTTCAGAAAGCACTGTGGTGAATGCTTGCCTGAGCCTGCTAAACACCACCGAACCACACGCTTTAAGTGAGCGCGTTATACATCAGTTGTATCTCAATGAAAGTATTTTTTAAAGCATTGATGGAGTATTAAAAGAGAAACAATGCAATAATAGAAAAGAAATGAAGATTGATCTTCCCAAGAGATTTTTTTTTCTTTCACTCGTTAAAATAAGTATTGGGCTCACGTTATATGTGAGGCACATAGCTAATATAAACACATACGTAAAATGGCTAATAACAATTTGGGGTGGCCCTTAGGGAGAAGATGCCTATGACCAGAAGAAATCATGGGACCTTTAACTGCACTTGTAAAGTTTCCTTTTAAAACTCCCCACAGTTGATGTGGGATTCCCCTCTGTAGGCTGTGAACCATTGGTTAATAAATAAAGCTGTTTAAGCCTACCAGCAGGGCAGAATAGAGCAAGGCAGGAATTCCAAGCAAAGATAAAGGGGAAAGTAGGCCCAGTCCAGGAGATGCCATGTAGCTGCCAAAGGAGACAGAACCTTAACTGCTCCGGAACCTTACTGGTAAAGCACAGCCTCGTGGTAAAATATAAAATGATAGAAATGTGTTAATTTAGGATGTAAGAGCTAGCCGGAAATATGCTTAAGCTATTGTCCAAACAGTATTGCAATTAATATGGTTTGTGCATGATTATTTCAGGTCCAAGTGACTAGGAAACGAATGAGCAGCCTCTGCCCACACACAATAGGTTTTATTTTATTTTTCATTAAAAAAATATACTGAGCTGGGTGGTGGTGGTACACACCTTTAACCCTAGCACTCAGGAGGCAGAGGCAGGTGGATCTTTGTGAGTTCAAGGACAGCCTGGTCTACGAAGTGAGTTCCAGGATGGTCAGAGTTACACAGAGAAAGCTTGTCTTTGAGATTATGATGGCTAACTGGGATTGCAAATATAAGGGGATTTAGAATCACCATGGAAACACACCTGTGGGCATGTCTGCAGGAGAGTTTCTAGATGGGGTTAATCACAGAGGGAAGGCCCATCCTGAATTTGGGGTACCATTCTATGGGCTGGGATTGTGGACTGAGTAAGAGGGAAAGAGACTTGAGGAGCAACAGCAGCACCCAAACTCTGCTTCTTGAGTATAGACGCAACGCGGCTCCCGCCTCCTGCCCCTGCCATGGTTCCTTCTTTGTCACGATGGACTGTATCCTTGCACTGTAAGCCAAAGTAAGCTGGCTCACAGAAACTCCTTTCTTGAGTTGATTTAGTCAGGAATTACATCCCAGCCAGTGGGGAAAAAAACTCATGGAGAGCTAGCAACACATTCACACGTGGTTGTGGGGCAAATCATAGAGTCCCCTGTGCATGTTCCCCGGTGTTTTCGGTGACAGCGTCTCGGGAAGGTATGAATGCTAACACGACGGGTGGAAGACCCACCAGCTTTATCCATATTCTCATTGGGTTGTGCTCGCCTGCGTCTGTGTTAATGCCTATATAATTTTATTGCCTCTAAAGGGTTTGTGTGTCTCTCAGCACAGTCAAGACAAAGGGCAAGTCTGTCACCGCAGAATTCCTCCTCATCACAATATACATCACATACAACACACACACATACATACATGCACTATTGTACAGGGGTGTATCATGTGCTACTGCACATATATGGCTGTCAGAGGACATTTTTTCCAGAGCTGGCTGTCCCCTCCCACCATATGCCTTCACCTGCTGAGCCATGTATTTGCCTTCCCAGCTGCCTTTTTTCTAACTCCAGACCCCCCCCCCCCACCCCTGGTTCCATTCATCTCCCGTCACTAACCACTAATCCATCCTCTATTTATAAAAATTTGTAACTTCCGAAAATCCAGTGGACTCGTACAATATCTATGTCTATAAATACGGCCTTTCTCATTCGGCATAATTCCCTAGAGATTCATCTAAGTGTTGGGCACGTTGCTAATTCATTCAGTTTGGGTGCGGAGGGAAGGGAAGAGGCATGGGATAGCCAGATTCCACCTGTCTTAGCGTCTGCCCACCGGAGGATGTCTGCAATTAAAGATTACCTGCTTTGAATCTCCTCTTGGGTGGTAGGCATGCAGACTTCCACTGTATTCTCTGTTTATTCCAGAGAATGCTTAATTCAAGTACAAGAAAAGAAAGGGGTGGCAGGAATGCTGGGTCATCCTCCGACCTGATCATCCGCTCTTGTATACCGGAAGCGGGGCCTGGGTACCAGATGGCTTGAGACCTCACATGGGAGCACAGAAACCTCACAATAAAACCTGCCATGGTCCTTGAGAACAACCCAGAATGGGAGCAAAGATCTGCCTGAGAGCCGGGAATACGGAACGCCGATGGCAAAGGTGAGAATCTTCTTCTAATGAGGTCAACGCTGCTTGGGACTTCTGTTGCCTGAGAATAGATAACGAGGCCCAAATACTCTCTGCTTCTGCCAGGTGCAGAGAGGAGCCATGCGGAGCCCTGGTTTCCTGTGTGCCTCCCACACTGCTCCCACTGTGGCTTCTGCCTTCTTTGCTTAAATCCTTGCAAATATGTGTTATGACTTCCATAGCCCTGGGAAGAGCAGAAGGAGAGAAAAGAGCCATGCCACAAGCATCCAGTGGGGGCTCACCTAGGGCTCAAACACTCCCTTACCCTTAGAGCTTCCAGCGTAGAGATCCATCTCTGCCCCTTATCTGCCCAGAGAATAGTGACACACACTAGGAGGGCCACATAAGTTGATGATTCTTGCTATAGGACAGAGGCAAAAGCAAGGCAGTCATCCTAAGATGTTAAAGCAGCCTACGTGGTGGGAGAGTTCACCTTCCGGGAGTCCCGGAAGATCGAACAGGGTTTAGAGAGTTCACAGTATTCAAAAATTGGAGCCCACTCCTGGTCTCTCAGACAAGACGTGGTATCAGAAAAGCCCAAATAACACACGCTTCTCCTGACTTGGGCAATGGATTCAAGGCTCCCTTGTGTCCACCTGCTGCTTTGAGCTCCCAAAGTCACCTTAGTCTGTGTGTTTTCTCCTCTCTGAGATGTCACTGTGCCATGAAAGGATGAATGTGACCCCTGCAAATCAGCTTCTGGTCTCAGTCTCTAGCTCGGCCACTTGTCGCCTGAACAAACTTTCCTAGAAAGGCCACCCCCAACCCCATCGCTGCAGGTCAGATCCCACGGTCTCTCCAGCCCATGCAGCTCTGTCTGGAGTACCCTCAGTGCCACATCTCTTCCAAGATGCAACAGATGTCACCCACCAGTGGCCCCTTGGGAAGGTCCGGGAGAAAGTACACAGCAAACACTGGCTGCCTGCACTGTGCTTGGAAGAGCAGGAGATGGTTTTCCCATTTCTAAGCTAGCTTGAGTTTTCCGCACTTCTAGATTCCCCATCCTTCCTGTGTGTGTGTGTTTCCATTGCAGACACGAGGAGACGAGGAGAGAATAGGGGTTGAGCGGATGGGGGTGCAGACTGAAGAGGTGGACAGAGCTGCAGCTGATCCTCCAGGTCAGGCTGGCTCTGCAGAGCCTTTGTCCTGACATGTCCTATACAGACACTAAGAACCGCTTAGCTGCTGTTCCTTGCTGTAGAAGACAGGCTTGTGGGAAAAGGGCTGGTGTCAGACAGAAGCCCTTCTACTGGGCTCTGTAGAGAACAGTGACACTCCTTTACTCTTTGGTACACGGACCTGCATGTTGTCTTCTGTATGGCACTGATGTGGTAAAGGTGACTTGCCTGTCATACCTGAAACACTTAAGCCTGGACAGGAGTCGAGGTTGGCAGCTGAGCTGGGATGATGTGACGGGGTTGAAAGAGGAAGGCAGCCCTGCTCACTGCTAAACAGGAAGCCTTTTCTGCCCCTTTCTTCTTGAATCAGGCATGAGCTCCGGAATGGAATGAGCCTTCAGCCCTCTCTGGGGAAGACCCTATGACACTCAAGGGGACCTAAGTTCAGGGTAAAAGATAGGCAGGATGAACTGCCTATACTGGCTTTGCAATCTGTTCACCTAGGGCAATGCCTCATCTTGTATGAGCTTCTGTTTACCCGCCTATAAAATTGGTATTGTGGAGATGGGTCAGAAGATTCTTATAAAATGGAGTTTCTAGGGAGAGACTCAGGCTGGGAAAAAAAAAAAAACCCACTGTTATAGGAAGTATGGAGTAACTTGGAGCACAGCAGAGTTTGATCTCAACAGGGGTGATGATGATGATGGTGGTAGTGGTAGTAGATTGATGGCTGAGTTGCTTTGAGAGTCAAGAGAAATGATGCATCAAAAGCCAAGTGATCAATGAATGGCAATTGCTGGTTATAAGTAATCGGGGAGAGAGCCGACTCTTCAACAGATGCATAACAAGGGTGCAGCTTGTGCAAGCCACTATTCAGGAACTCTTCCAGGCCTTCGCTAGAGCAGGAAGGATGCAGACCAGTAAGCAGGATTTTGGGGCACAGGTGAGGTTAACTTAGCCTTCCTTCTTCAACTCTCCCTGCTGCCCCAGTGCTGCCCCCTGTAGGCTGCTCTCCTCCAATGCTTTCTGCTGCCCCTCTTCTCTGCCTGTACCACACATGCCTAGGCTAGAGACAGCAGTTTGCTCCCTCCATGGTGTTATAGGGACCAAGGGCTGAGGCCTTCAAATGAACTGAAAACCCAAAAGAAAACCTCTAGCACATTGAATCCATTTAAACTCCTTGAATATTACAGATCACTCCACACCTGATTCCAGGTGACTCCAAGGACTCCAGACAATGTTTATCTTCATGCAGACAGAGGAAAGAGCTCTCCTAAGGCTCCTCTCTCCAACCCCCAGGACAGACTAGTGGGAAAGCAGCTCCCCCAACAAGCATCCTTAGCATTGGGCCTCCTGAACAAGCAAGTGGGAGGCTCAGCAGAGGTGGAGAGCGAGTGCACTGGCATCTCCAGCTGCCCTCAATATGCCAGGGATTGCAGATTTCATGCAATCCTCCTAACAGCTGGAGCGAGAAAGGCATTTCCCCACTTTGCAGATGAGGAAGCAGAGGTGCCGCGATTAATTTGGCCTGGCTATATAAACTTTCAACAAGCCCGGCAGCTCTTGATTTTAGATGTGGCTGATGCCAGTGCCGCTGGTCTTTCAGTTACACCAGCCGTGCTCTACCAGGGAACCCCTTTAGAAACTTGTTTCTCTTGACTACTCTCTGGTTCCTGTCTTTTTTTTCTTTATTATTATTATTTTTTATTTTAAGCACTCAGTACTGCACATCTGTTTATATACTTGTAGCCCTTGGGGGAACACAAACCATTATAATAATATTTTCTCACCCATAATTCCAAAGTAACAATCTTACCCCCTTAGCGACAGTACTGCCCCTGTTGAAAATACATAAATTAAAACGGAGGTTCTCAAAGGCTGTTTCTGGGCTGGGAACTTTCCACAGCCTAAAGCTGAAGGGAACAGAGAAGGACCGTTTCATTGGGTCGTGTCTTCTTTGGAGGGGGCAGCTATCTTTGGTCTGTCTATTCCCTGCTGTTTTCATTATCCCTCTGATCATCCACCCCCTCTGAGACGCTTTCCTGGGTGCCTCTACCTGAAGCTGTGTCAGTTCCCTTTCCTCACAGCAATCTCAAACTGTGTGGCCCCGGTTTGAACTGCTTATATGGATAAGCAGCTCTGTCTGTAAGGAGAAGGATCACAACCCACCCATTTGCACGCGCAATCGGTGCTCAGAAGATGTTTGCAGAACAAAAGAGCCCAAGCCCTTGCTTACTTTGCCTGCCTGCCACTGCACTGCAGGGCTTGGTGTTCATTCCAGGCTAATCTGGGCTGGCTGGCTCCTGGGAGGAGAAAGCAGGAATTCCTCCAGAACGCAGCGTTCAACGGGTATCTTTTCTTAAACAAACTTCTGTTTGTCAACATTTGTAGGCGGTCAAGGTCCCTTTGGGGCTGAGACAAGCACAAGCCAAGACCACAGAAGAACAATGATAGTAATGTTGAAAGACAGATTTTTATGATGTACAAACATCTCTACTCTCTTGACTTACAAGGTTAACTTAGAAGGAAAACGACATTAAGTTGTGTCATGACCAAGGAAGCCTTAACTGATGACATCGACGCATTTACAGCAGTGGAGACCCAACAATAATCACTTTAGACTTCTGCTTTCAGAAATATGGCTTCCCACTCACCCCAAGGAATTCTCCTGATGCTTAATATATTCATTTATCTGTAAATGTATAGCTCAGCTGGCAAGATGCAGAAGGAAACCCTCAGAGGCCATAATAGCACAAGATAATACAGCATGGCATGAGATGGGTGTCCTTAAGCTATCTGATTACCCTTGGTGGTATTGGGGCTTCCCGTTATGAAGCAACAACACAGGAAACAAAGACACAGGTCTTCAAAAGGAGGGGAGACAGACAGGCTGGAACCCTCAGATACAGCTAGGGCCCTAAACTTTTGTGTGTTGATGAATTAGAAAAGCCCAGAACCCCACACCTTCTCACCACAGGACACAGCAAGGAAACTTGGCCCTATCAGAGGCAAAGGAAAAAAGAAGGGAAAAAAAGGACCCTCTGAGAATTTCCAAGCACAAAATGACCCTTATGTTGTATTACCTTATGGGCAGAAAAATATCCCCACCCCCCAAAAAGCCCAAAGTCCAAACTGTTTATTTAATTTGAAGCAACCCTGAGGTGATTTCCTCTAGAGAAAATGCCCTTTCTGCAGCAGTGAATTTTCAAATCAGCCTTCAAAGAAGTTCCCATGTTTCCAAATCATGAACTCACACGAATCAAAGAGTACACGCGAAAAAGAGCCTCCATTAGAAGAGGCAGAAGAAACAGTGACCGAAATGAGCAGCCTTATGCAGGGTTAAGTCCACAGTAATCAGAATTGGTCAATAAAATAGCAGGTGCAGTCGGTGCAGAGACCACAAGGACTGGGAAAGTTTACATCAAGACCACACTGTCAGAAAAGCAAAGCCGATAAAGAAACAGGAGCTCCTCACAGCTGGGGTTCTAAGGCTGTCTTGTAGTATCAGCATGGGTCAAAAACCAAAAGGCTTCCAGTCCCATCACTCAGGAAGCAGAGGCAGGCAGATCTCTGTGAGTTCAAGACCATCCTAGTATATACTTTTGAGGCCAGCCAGAGCTACATAGAGAGTTAGTCTCATACAAACAAATGAGAAAAGAAAAAGAGATTGGTATATTGGGTAACTCTCTGCCTGTCTCTGAGTCTTGGTTTCCTCGTCTGTAAATGGAAGAAAGGATGCTCTATTTCAAGTCCAAGTCTTGACATTAGCATTCGGTCATGCTGGAAAGCATCTCCTGGGCTTTGTTTTTTCTCCTGCCACCCCATGGCTATAAGTATCGTGCACGAATTTTAGTCCTTGTGATCTTCCAGCAAAGTATGAACTAATATCTATTTTATACAGACAGCTGGTGACTTGCGTGGAGTCCAGAACAGATAGCCCAGGCTTGGCCTCCACCAGTGTGATTTGGGAGCCTTCCCTCTTTGACTTAGTCCACGGCCTCCTACTAGGCTTGGTGCTCAACATTCTCGTTTTCTCTGACCTGTTAGGAGACTGTCTTAATAGGGAGCAACTCCTTGGCTCGAATGGGCTACTAGTAGCAACCGGAATAACCGCTCCAGGGACAAGGAAATACCAAGTTAATCATCAACCACCAAGGCTTCTAAGTGCCGTCTACAAGCAATGCTGTGCTTATTTGATGATTTGGATGAGAGCCTCCTCGGACAGAGTAGCAACCAGTGACAGATTGCTGAGGCTCATCTTCCAAACAGCCACTCACAGAAAATTATCTGAAGGTCCTTCTCTTGGCGCTGGTTTCTCGTGTGCCAAATGGGGATGATGAGTATGTAATATCACATTCATCTTCTCGGGGTTAATGGGTTAATACATGTTGGGCACAGAGTGTGCAGTCCACAAATGGTCCTCACTATAGCTGTGGGTGCTGCTCTCCCACCCGCCCA
Organism: Microtus ochrogaster; assembly: GCF_000317375.1. NCBI lineage: Eukaryota > Metazoa > Chordata > Mammalia > Rodentia > Cricetidae > Microtus > Microtus ochrogaster. The sequence continues at coordinate 3,486,348 of NC_022023.1, forward strand.
CACTGGACAGAGGTGGGATTTTGTGGTAGATGACCTTGAGAGAGTTCCAGCTTCCCCCACTTCCCTGCTATATGACTTTAAGTCACTGACCGTCTCTGAGGTTCCACGGCCCCATCTGTGAATCAGAACTCACAGTGCTTACCTCTCCCGGTAGCCGTGAGGATTAAATGGGCTGTGAAACGCATGGCGCAGTGGTTGACATCCCGCGGGCCCTCGATAAACGGCTCCTCTCACCCCTGGAGCACTTCTGCACGCGTGGATTTTCCTCTGCGGTTACAATCCAAAGAAGCGGAGGACTCTGAGCCTTTGATCAACTTGTTGTTCTTTTCCACCAGGGGAGCTTTCGGGAAAGCAATGGGAGGTGGATGATATCTAAAGGTATTCCTTTCACGGTACGTGAGTCAAGGCAACACAGTCGAAGAGGTCCAAAGTCTTGGAGATGGGCGGTTCGACTCCTGCCTCGGCTGCTTTGGCAAACTGGGCAGGGAAGTATGTGGCTGAAGGAGCAATTAGCAACAGGAAGCAGGCCTTGTGATTTGGTGATTGAAGCACCAAGGATAATGACACTGATCTTCCGTTTGGAAATAAATTAGGTATTCAGCTTGCAAGCAGCTGAATGGCTCTGTGATCACTTTAAACACACACACACGCACACACACACACACACACACACACACACACACACACACCCTCCCACTGTGCATCACACTCTGGGGAAGCAGGATAGTTAACTAAGGTTGACATGAAGGATAGCATGAAAGGGTTCAAAACCTACGGAGCCAAATCCATAGTACCAGCTGGACTCAAGGCTTCTAACACTAACCCTGCCAGGCCTTAACATTAGGAAGATTTCTACAGAAGGTTCTGCCAATGTCTCCCTAGTCATTACCTGTCAAAAATATGAGATGCCAGAGCCAGAGGAGGTTCCATTTGGGCAAATATAACTGTGGGCTTCAGGCTCAGTCAGCGGTGCTGTTGGGATTTCTATTCAGATCAACCATTCGCTCTGTCTCAGCCTAAGCATGTGTTTTGTTTGTCCGATGGTATTAATTAGAGAGGCTGCTGTTGGAAGATGATGTAGGCATCGGAAGGTAGTGGACACCCCAAGTCTCTAAACGAATATGGAGGTGCAGACTCAGTGCAGGAGATACAGCCAGGGAAGATGGACAGAGCCTGAGAAGAAAGCCTGAAACCTATGTGAGGTTAGCATGACCACTGCTGGCCTCTGAGGACTTCACCTCAGTGCGACAGCCTAGCTCTCTATGATGTGAGGTTAGCATGACCACTGCTGGCCTCTGAGGACTTCACCTCAGTGCGACAGCCTAGCTCTCTCTGAGGCCACACTCACCATTTCCTCCCAGAGTCATGGCTGAAGGACAAAACAAATAGCACTGCCTTCACCATGTCACAGCTACGCCTTCCTGGGCGAGATTTTTCTCTGAGTCACAGCTTAAAAATAGAAAAAGTCCTATGTCATACTTGCGCAAAAATATAAGCTTTGTGCTGGAGGTGAAGCTCACGCCGTCGTCTACCACAGATGTGACACGTCGCAAGCGTTCACTTAAAGGTACATCACCCTTGATAGCTGACATCATTGGTACCACACGTGACAGCGCATTCTTAGCCTCCTAGGACTGATTTGTCCATATATGTGTGTATATATATATATATATATATATATATATATATATATCCACACAAGAACGGGAGTGTCCAAGTTAGGATTATTTTTCCAAACTGACCTCATACCCTACTCCCTCTGACTTCCTTCGTTCCAGTCACCAACCAAGATGGACATCTCTGATAGGGTCTGACCAGCTGAGTATGTCAGTCACTAGTTAGTACCTCTAAAGGATAGTAACTTGGGTTTACATCTTAACTGCGGTACTGTTTATGGAAGAGGAGTCAGTGCCAAAGTGGAGACTGGCTGCCATCTCTGGAATCTGCCATAGTATATACCAAAATTTGGAAAAAGAAGCATTTTTTTTAGTGTTTCCATTCATCTTTCCATGAGTTAAAAAATATGCTTGGAAAGATATGATTATAGGGACGGGGAGGCAGTATATATGTGTAGTCTGTGTGCTTATGGAGCGCGTGTATTTGGTATGCACAGGCCCACGAAAGGAAGCCAAAATAAGCTACCCAGTGCCCAATTTTATTCCCTTGGAATAGGGTTTCTCACTGAACTTTGAGCTAGACTGTCAACTAACCAGTCCCAACAATCTTCCTGTTAGTACCGCGGTTAGAGGTGCACACCTCGCATCTGTCTGTTTCAGTTGGTGGTAAATCCAGATCCCAGTGTTGACACAGCGCTGGATTTTGTCCATTGAGCCATTGCCCCAACCCAGGACCATGCTTTTTGTTTGTCTTGTTGTCGTTGTTTATTCCAAAAAGCAATATGTAGCGATCAATACTCAGGTCCAAACTAGGGATGCGAACTTAGGTCAGATGGGTGAGCGGTTAACACGGTTATCAGCATCCTAGGCAGGCTTGCTGGAGTTCTGGGTTTGAATCCCAGCTCTGTCATTTACCGGGCAGTCTGTAGACTAGCAGACATTTACTAGACAGACTAAGGGGTCATAGGGAAGAGAGCCCCAATTCTCCTATCTGTCCGATGGAGTCTCCCAGTAGCTGTTCTGCTAGGAGCATGAGAAATTCTGGGCAGTGCTCAGACACCTGTTTCCCTCCTCTCATTGCTGCTTGAAGGCTCTCTCTCTCTCTCTCTCTCTCTCTCTCTCTCTCTCTCTCTCTCTCTCTCTCTCTTTCTCTCTGAAACAGTGTCTCTCTACAGAGCCCTGGCTGTTCTAGGGCTCACTATGTAGACCAGGCTGGCCTTGAACTCACAGAACTTCACCTGCCTTTGCCTCCCAAGTACTGGGATTAAAGACATGCACCGCCACACCTGTGTGCCATTTTTGACGTACAAATGCAGGGATCCCTGAGGGTTCCCAACAACTCTCAGAACACCTATGAGTTCAAACTGTTTCCACAAATGTTCCTCATTTTCCTTCCCTCTCCCTCACGGATGCCGGTGAACCCTCCAGACTGGAGGCAGAGCGAGGACACCTTTCGGTGAGTCAAACATGAAAGGAACCTTCCACCCTGTGAAGTGAGGCCTTCCTAGCCAGCTCTGCTTTTTATTTCCACAGAAATGTGTTTTTGATGCTGATATTACAGCTTGGTGTTTTATCTTAAATAAATTATACATACCAATTTAACATTTTTAACTGTTAATTATTAATATGACAAATATATAAACACGATCTCATCATGTACAGACTGTGTAAACAAAAGCCCCTCTGGGGACGTCAGTAATACTGACGAGGACGAGGCCCTGAAAACAGCATGATTGCTGCTTGAGGTTGGGATGCAGCTGGACCTTTCCTTCACACCCTCCAAGGCGGTTTCTTTACCTCCCTGTGAAAGCCTTCAATGGCACAGCAACCTTCTCTCCCCATGGTAGCCTTTTTTCCAGACTTGTGGAGCTATGATACGGAGGCTTTGGTATGAGAAAGACTGGGATGTATAAGCAATTCTACGTCTCTGATCCGCATTCCCCTGGTGGCCGTGGATATTAAATACCTTTCTACATGTATGTAGACTGCTTCTGCATTTTCTCTGAATAAACACCTACTTCAAACTCTTGGCTCATTTTAAAAATATGTTTATCATATTATCATTGAGTTGTGTTCTTTATACATTGTAGATATAAGTCCCCTGTCAGATATATGATTGGCAAAATACCATGTCCTATTTGGAGTTGCCTTGCGGCTGTCCTTTGAAGCACGAAACTTAAGACTTTTGAAATCCATTTCGTCTATTGTATTTCTCTCTTTACTTGTAGGTGCCGAACCATTACACAATGCATATTTACAGCTACGCTTTCTTCTAAAAGTTCAGTTTTAGCGTTTAGAGACAGGGTCATAATTTGTTCCGAGGTCAGTTTTGTGTCTGAGGAAGGCCCTGCTTTTATGCTCTCACGTGTGCATCGCTTCTGTGCCAGGATCCTTTGTAAAGACATCATCCTCCCCGTGCTTCAGAAGCCTCGCTTTTCACCTGGGCTTTACGAAAACCACCCTTTAAGACGTGAAGGGAGTTTAATGAGATGACCCAGGGAGAAGCAGCTCATGGGACCCCTGGTGTGAAGTCCTAAGTGCCAATAACTGAACGAATGAGCCCCTAAACGCCAGCCACCATCACCACTCTCTGGCTTGAGTGTCCCACTCCTGAAGCTCATGAAGTTCAAGGCCTCATTCACTTATCACACAGTCATGGCTGTCCTCAAGACACCAGCCCGCAGGCCCTCTCCTGCACACCCCTTTCTTGTCCCATTGTCCCCCCCCCCCCAACTCTACCTTGACTGGAAGTATTAGATGCTTCTGGCCTTGGCTACTTGATTAATTAACTGTGAACCTACTCAAATTCTTTGTCTGTCACTGGACTGGAAAAGCATCAATGAGACGTCCATCAATGAAAAGGTCTCTGATTTACACATGGCAAAGTGACACCCCTAGGGATAAAAAGGTTGACCCGGGTCACCCTTGCATGTGCTGTCCAAGATGGCTGTTTCCATCCTCGGCTCCCCTGCCCTCCCAGAGAGATCCTTTGAAGTTCTGTGTCCCTCCTCCGTGGCGTTGGCAACACCTCCGGATTTAGTTTCACTCTGCATTTCATTTGCTGCCTCTTCCTGATCTCTGAGGCAGGTGGTAGGCAGGAGGGGGCCTGGCTGAAAACCAGGTCTTCCCGATGCCTGACTTCAGGCAAAGAGGACATGAAAAGGAGGAGGAGCCAAGAGACCTGGGGTTGAAGCTGCAGAGAAAGTTCTGTTCCCCCCTATTGAGGTCAGTGAACAGTAACCAGGTCCTCCTGGTGCGGAAGTCTCAAAGACCGGGTTCTGTTTCCTGCCTTTGAAACCCCTGGAGCTCTGGACACTGGAGGGGACAATACTTGGGTGATGTGTCCCAGGGACTTCAGCCTCTTGGGCGAGCAGAGAGGATTGTGGAGGGGAGAAGAGTTGGGGGCTAAGCATTGGTCTAGTCCTGTTGGGACTGGTGGGGAAATGAGCAACAGCAGAGATGGTTGATCAACTACTTGCTCATTCATTCATTCATTCATTCATTCATTCATTCATTCATTCACTCTGTCTTTATTATCTGCCATGAGCTAGGCATCATTCCAGGCATGGGAGCAATGCAGGGAACTATAAAGAAGGCGGTACCTGCTCCCCTGGACATTAGATACTAACAAGAGATGTCTGGGAATGCATGAACAATCTTGCACTAGCTAACACAACAGCTGGACATAAATGTTCCCAGAAAGACCTGGGCTGGGAGGAATGGTCTATCTCATAGTGTGGTTGGATGAGGAAGGCTATGCCCCTCCCACATTCAGTGACAACCCTTTGGCCTCTGCAGCCACTGGGACAGTTGACATGCTTCCATGAAGGGCATCTCATGCTGCATGGGACAGCTCACAAGGACAATGACTTTTACTTCTGTTTGCTGCTATTCCCTAGGCCAGAAGAGTTCTTCCCAAAGGCTGGGGGGAAGGCCCATGCTCGACGCTCCAAAGCAGGGGCATTTCTAGGGTTCCGTGAACCTGGAAGAGGGGACTGACTTAGTCACAGCTTAGAGTCCTGGGTGAAAAGGGGACCCAGGGACTAGATAGCAAGACTGGTGGGTGGCAGGAGGGCCTTCATAGAGTTCTTTTTTGTCAGCGTGAGGTAGACAGCCATAGGAGGGCTTGGCAGGCCAGGAATATAATCTGAGAGGCGCAGTGACAGATGTCTTTGGGCTAGACAAAGAAGGACACCAGTCCGGCGAGCAGGTTACCGCCGGAATCCAGGGCCGAGAGTATTCGGTTCAGTGCACAGAACAGAGGAGGTCACAGGGACGAGAAAAGTACAGAGATCTGTCAGTGTAAACACAGCACTGAGCGCAGGGATGAAATGACGGGTGACGGAGCTGGAGGGACAAGGGGGAGTATTCCTGCATCAAGGACTTGCTGACGTCAAGGTTTATGTGTGGCCCCACTCTGCCAGATTCAGATGTTTCAATGAAATATTTTTGCACCATGCCTTTCTTCCCTCCCTTGGTACAGATGACCTCAACAAGCCTTGTTCCAGGCCCGGCTCTGTGGGTGGCCACATAATAGGAATGAGCAATTCAGTCTCCCTCTGCCAGGGATGAAGGTGGTGCCTCCAAAGTGCAGCACGCCATATCGGGCATGTTGAGGAAGCAGGGGAGGAAAAGCCCTCATTGGGGAAGACATCTAGGGAGACCAGGGTCCACATTTCTAGAGTTTAGAGGGATGGGGGAGATTCCGCTACTGTTCTACTGGAATGGGTCATTATTGTGTAGAAGCCTCAGATGGGGCTGATGAACACGTGAGTTCGCCTCTTACCTGGCTCAGCTGCACTCGGTTTTCTTATCTTAAATGTGAGGCCGTGAAAACTGACTCATGGGGCAATGCGACTTAAGTGCCATGTGTGAATCGAGTCTCTGTGTGTGTGATCTCATTTTGTCCTCACAGACAAAAGCTAAAGCTTTCGGAGGCTCTTGGAGAGCCATCTGTCCAAGGCAGAACATTTGCTGTCCTGTGCAGTTATATATGCTCCAGCCACCTCTGGTTTTGTCATTCCCGGGACCATGACAACTGTTCCATATGTCTCTGTTGATTAGCCACATGGATGTTTCAAACAGAGGTTATGCAACACCCAAACCACAGCATTCTGTATTCCGGCAGCCTGTGCACAATATGGCGACTGCCTCCAAGTCTCCCAACTGCTGGGCCGTGAGATGGAAATAACTTTCTAATCTAGGGAAGAGGGTTACGGCTCGCTCATTCATCTCCTTCCCACTGACCCCAGGACCTTGGATGTCAAGCAGAGTCTGAGATACCCAGTAAGCTGGGTATGTCACTTCTGATCCAAAGTACAGCCAACATCTTCCAACGGTGTACACTAGAGCAGGGCCCAAGGGAGCTATGTGTTCCAGGGCTCTCTACAGAGGGCATTGGCCTTTATTGTGAGTAAGAACTCAGTCTGTTTATCCACTGGGATTCTGGAGCGGATTCATTATGGCATCCAATAGAGTCCATATGTTACTTTATGGGATTGCTCAGAGAATAAGAATCCAAACTTAGTATAAGTGGATATTTAATATATCTCCAGTGAAGAGCTTACTCCCCTGCCCCCATTTCCACCTCTGCAGCCTTCTTCACTGGGCTCCGTTTCCGTGTACGAAGCTGCCCGACTGTGGGCCACATTCCCCAGCTCGCCACCTGCCATCACGTTGCTTTCCCCATCCAGCCAGACTTTATCATCGCGGCGTGGCATTTTCTACCCATTGTGTGTGGCCGTGTTGCATGGCAACACGAAGAAAACCTTCCGGAGAGCCTCTTGGACCCCTCCTGACAGACCCCCCTCCCTGTTTCCCTCTCTTGCTCAACCACACCTCTGTCTTCACCTAGCTGTAGGACTTGCACCCTGGTTTACTGGACGTGAGAATAAATTCCAGTTCACCGTAGCTTTAGTTGTCCTGGGCCGGCCTGACCGGTACCTACTCGTTGCCAGCAGCACCATCACGTTCCTGTTGGATGTCCAACTCCACTTACACGGCCCTTTTCACCACGCTGTAGGGCTTGCAGTGTGAAATGTGTGGCTTCCCTGAAGCCCAGCCTAGCAGTAGTTCTACCACCTCCTCACTGGGCAAATACACCAGGAACTACAGTTCCCAGCAGTCTTTGCTCTTGTCCTCTTATTAAGACAGGCACTACAACTCCCAGCAGCCTTTGCCTCTTGTCCTCTTCTTAAGTTCACTGCATTTCCCGATTCTAAAATGTATTTCTCACTAAACCTCAGACTCGCAACTGATGACAGAAAATCAGAGATGACAGGGACTGACCTGGCTCCATGTCAGCACTTTGGGAAGAGTTGGTGTCCGCAGGCCCTGCAGCCCCCTCTCCAAGGCCATCGGATCCCGGAGGACAGGGCGATGTGCTTTCTGTTGAGGAAGAGAAGAGAGTGGATTAGGGGACAGCACGACTGGTCCCCAGCTTTCTCACAGTCCCCTCCCCAGCACCCTTTATGAACATGGGGTTTGTTCTGGTTCCATGGCCACGAAGCAAAGCAAGCGGAGTTCCAAACCCCGAGGACCTTGAATGAAGACGCCATCTTCATAGCCTTGCCATGGCGCTCAGGAGAGCTATCCCCTGTACTGCACTTTTCTTTCTGAGAGTGTGCTAACATTGTCTTCCAGTCATCTCCTGCATGGATGTCTTCCTCTACACTCAACCCACCAGGACAGGGGCTAAATAGCGAGTTTCTGCAACCCAGGTGCCAGTGTAGGGCTTGAAGCCCAAGAGCAACAGCAATTTCCTGGTAGACAGAGATGATTGATCCTGTCTGTGATGGGCTGAAGGCACACAGCATGGGGCTGCAGCCTTGGGGCACTCCCAATGGTGGCATGGCCTGGAAAATAAGGGAAGCACCTTGGCTCTCAGGACCTTTGGCATCTGGCTTAGAAAGTGGATCTTCTTGGCTGGGATGAACCAGATAGAGTCTCAGAGTCACTTGGGCAGGGGCTGTCCCATGAAAGAACTCTGCACTGGCCCTCTTGCTATGACAACCTCTGTCAAATCATGTTTCCTTCTAGGCCTCAGTTTCTTCATTGGAAAGCAGAAAGCTCTGAACTGGGCAACATGGGAACTTCTTTTTTGGCCTAGAATTCAACAGCTATGAGTCTGCTTAATAAGTATCACTAGTGTCTTTACCCAATAAATGTCACATGAATGTAAGACCTTCCAACCCATTTAAAAGAAAGGGAGGGAGGGGTTTTACGTCATTTGCCTTTGGTGATCACAACAAAAGGAACTGGAATCTGAACACAGATTCTCAAAAGTTGCAGGTCCGTGCAACATAACAGATACCTCCAGATGTCCTCTGCATAAAGATCCTGCAGGCAAAGGCACTTAACGTATCTGAGTTTTGTTCTCAAGCCATTATTTGAGAAGTTCCCTGAATACATATTTGCCAAATATACTTAGGAACCCTGCTAAGAAGTCATTATTGTCTCTTATAAGGTGAGGAATCACTGGTAATTCCCATTAAAAACAAAAATCTTGTAAGTGTGAAAATTTGCCAACTCTCCCGGTGTCTCCGATATTTCTTTCCTGTGAATTCTAATTATTCCAAACAGAGATTAGCTAGCAGCTAGGAGCATTTCCAGACTCTGCCCAAATGCAGGGCCTCTCACCTACTCCCCAGGGTCAAGCTCTACCGACCTCATGAACCAAAGAGTCCGGAGAAAAACTGAAAACGCTCTTCTAAGTCAAAACACAAGGCTGAGGAGATGGCCCAGCCCAAGACCTAAGTTTGGATCTGCAGAATCTATACACAAAACCAGGCCTGGTAGTACGCATCTGTAATCCTAGCAGCTGTGGGAAGGGAGGCAGGCAGGGAAATCCCAGGAAACAGACTGGTAACTAGCCTAGCCAACTAGCTGAGAAGTTCTAGTCAAGAGAGAGAGAGAGAGAGAGAGAGAGAGAGAGAGAGAGAGAGAGAGAGAGAGGCCCTAACTCAAACAAAAATATGGAAAGCAGTTGAGAAGCAACACCCAAGGCTGACCTCTGACCTCTACCAAATGTTCATTTGTGCACCTGCACACATATGAACACCACCATACAAACACACACACACACACACACACACACACACACACACACACACACATGAGGATAAAAGCTAACATACTAAGTCAGGGTATGAGTCCTATTCTATGACCCTCAATTGACTCTGGGACTTTGTCATTGCTTTCTATTGCTGTGACAGCCACAATGACCAAAAGCAACGTGGGGAAGAAAAGATTTATTCCATCCTAAGGCTTACAGTCTAACACTGAGGGAAAGCCACGGCACAAACTCGGGCCTGGAACCTAGACGCAGGAACTGAAGGAGAAGCCATTGCGGCTTGCTCAGCCTGCTTTCTGATCCAGCCCAGGGGCAGCACTGCTCACAGAGGGACAGACACCCCTACATCAACTGCTCATACAGACATTGCTCCGCAGACACGCTCCTAAGCTGATCTCATGGCGGCAGGTCCTCAACTGCCGTTCCCTCCTCCTGGATGACTCTAACCAGCCTGCAAAGATTTAATTCCTATTTACACGGCTTTATTCATGAGAATGTCATCCCCTGAGGCTTCAAAGAGAGCAGGAACCTGCCTTGTTCCGCTCCACCCATGGGTGAGATAAAGCATGCCTGGTGTCTGTGTCTGGACCTATCCCAGAAGATCTGTGGCTTTTAAGATCTACATCTGCTGGGCTTGTGCCCAACGATCCTGTGGGGTCCTAGGCATTTCCACTGATATTGGGTGAACAATATGTGACTGGACACTTGTCTGGGTTTTAAGATTCCGCCGTAACCCACACAAGCTACAGGCGAGAGCTGTGCATCTGGACCGCTTACCCGGAGGAAGAAGATGCCATGTCTGCCCCTTTCCTGCCTCTGTCATGACTGAGGCCTCGGGATGAATCACCTCATCTGCCACTTCCTTTCCAGTTCTCAGCCCCACATTCCTCCTCTTTCACACAGCCTCCAGGAAGCATTATAATAATGACTGCACATAGAACCAAAATATTCACCTTGTCCTTGTTTCCTTTCTATGGCTATGATAGGTGCCATGACCAAAAGCAACTTGGGGAGGAGAGGGTTTGTTTCCATTTACAGGTTCTTGTCTGTCATGAAGGAAACCAGAGCAGGAAGGCAACCTGGAGGCAGGAAATGAGGCAGAGACTAAGGAGCTAAGGAGGTCTGGTTACTGGATTACTCCTCATGATCTGTTCATCTTGTATCAAAATAAAAAAAAAAACCCCAAAACCTCAGGATCACTTCCCATAGGTGGAACTGCCCACGGTGATCTGCTGATCTGCACCTTCTTACATCAACCAATAATCAAAATTCTACCCCACAGACTTGCCTTGAGGCCAGTCTTAGGGACGCATTTTCTCAGTAAGATTCTCTCTTCCCAGATATGTCAGGCTTGTATGCAGTTGACAAAAGCAACCAGCACATACGGGTGGCTGAAAAAGTCCTAACATTCCACTGAAGAGAAGACTAGTAAGGAAAGGGTGCCTTCATTCATTCATTCATTCATTCATTCATTCATCCTTCACTTATTCATATGAAGAGTCTGATGCTGGGTGCATACAGTGAGGGCAAAATCCTGACTTTACAGGCACTTGACGGGCAAAGAAAATAAGATTTGGCCACAAAATCTAGGATGTCCCTGCAGTTTCCTAGGAGGTACGGATAAACCCTAGACAAAGGCAAGATGGAGGGGTCTTCTCGGCTGAGAAAGTTCAGTCTTGTCCCAGGGATACAGAGTAGGGATTGAGAGGGGTTCTCTGAGTAACGGAGCAAAAGTACAGGAGGAGAAAAAATGGCAAACACATGAACTTATCCCACAGGGTGGCTATGTACAGGATAACACATATTACAAGCCAGGACACAAGAGTGTCAGCGTGCAGGGTCCCGAAGGCCAAGTCAGATTGCAAGTGTTGCTTAGCAAAAGGAAGGCAAGGAGAGCTTTTAAGAAGAGGTGTGGTTTTACTGGAGATCTTCTCTAGACAGGTCAAGAGTCTAAAGAGGAGGCAACCAGGGCAGGAAGCTCCTGGCTATAGGCTAGGCACTTGGCTGGCTGTAGGTATTTTGATCTCCTTGATCCTTATAAATAATTGCAGGAGGCAAGCATTATCCTTTCTGACTTGCTGACAAGGAAGGGAAGCTATGGCGGGGCCCTAGACTGCTTGCCCCTAATCCTCAGCCGGGAACCAGTGGAGACACGCTCGCTCGCAACCCTGTCTATTCCTTTACAAGTGTGCTTAGAAGCACGTAGGATTCTGTACCGAGCGTGTCTACCTAATACACCTGCTTCTGCTTGCGCGTCACACCCTCTATACCCCCAGGATGTTTATGGCTCCGTCACCTCCTGGGCCATCCTGACAGAGAGGCCATGGCTTCTGTTAGGTAGTGTCTCCCCTAAAGGACCACAGACCGAGGAGGTGAAAGGCTCCGTGGTCCCTGGGAGGGTGCCATTCTTCACCTTCCTCTCAGCCAAGCAGTGCTCACTCTCATCCTGCATTTCTCACCCAAAGCTGAGAGCACCGGAGCAGCAGGCTCCAAAACTCCACGTACTGTTTGTTGTGCGCACAGAGACCTGGGTGTGCATCAGAATACGTGAGGGCGCCAGGGCGTCTTTGCCCATGGAGGAGATCACTACTTTAGCTCAAAGCAATGGATCTCTCTGTTGTTGGCCTAAAACTTTGGGACTATGAGACAAAGTGAGTCTCTTTCTCCTTCACTGTCCTTCTTGGGTATTTCTGTCAGAGGGACATGGAGTTTAGCAGATGCTCCAACTGCATGAAGAGTCCTCCAGGCAGCCTTCCCTGAACAGGGAGCTCATCTCTGAGCCCACCTGGAGCACCACTAGCTCCCTGGCTTGAGGCCAATCTCCCGCCTTGTTATGGTTTCTCATTAAAGGAGATGAAAACAATGAACGGCACAGAATAACCACCGGGCCCTTAGCACGCCTATGGTAGCATGTGGTGAAATCATTCCTTCTGTTTATTTCTTTATTTTGTTTTTAAAGAAAGTCTATTGCCGAGACTGGCCTCGCCTCTAGCCCATGACAATCCTCCTGCCTCGGGTACCAGTGTGTGCTTCTTGTCTTTTAGAACACAATGCTCTGAGCATGCTAGCTCCTCAGGGAAGAAGCCAGAATGGGGAATGTTAATTATCAGTCAGACAGGATCTAGAATGACCTAGGAGACAATTCCTTAGGCATATAGGGAGTTTCTATACTGAATTAATTCATGTAGGAAAACCCATCTTAATTGTGGGCAGGGCCATGCCACGGGCTGGGGTTCCAGACTAAACCCACCCTAATTGTGGGCAGGGCCATGCCATGGGCTGGGGTTCCAGACTAAACCCACCCTAATTATGGGCAGTGCCATGCCATGGGCTGGGGTCCAAGACTAAATACAAGGGAGAAAACAAGATGAGCACCAGCCTTCACCTCTCCTCTTTCTGGCAGTTGATACAATGTGATGGGCTGCTTCAGCTCTTGCCTCCAGGATGGACTGTACCCTCAGACTGTAAGCCAAAACAAGCCCTTCCTTCCTGGAGTTGCTTTTGTTGGGTGTTTGATCATCATGGCCATGACCTCAGGCTAACTGAGCTTCTCCCCAGCTGGAAAAATGAATGTGGGGAGCAAAGATGTTCTGAGACCATATCAATATGTTCATACTCTTGATATCATCTTCATGACTAGGCTCCTGCAGCTTTGCATCTTTCTTGCCTGTAGCTCCTTGGCAACGGGCACCATGTCTGGATCCCTAGCCCATTCGTGCCTCCTCTTTCCACATCAGCTGCCTTATTTCCGAGAGCCAACCAAGTCTCAAAATCTTCAGCTCATGTGAGATTTCCACTCACGAGCCTGTTTTGAAGAGGGTCTTTCACCTTCCAGAACACACGCAATCCCCCAGAAAACCATCTTGTTACCGTATAAATCATTAGCTCAGAATATTTCACCTTGTTGCTTTGCTGAGAGCTCTGGTTTCTAATCCAAACCAATTACGAGTGCCAACCTATTTGATAACATCTTAATATTGCCAATTTTCCCCAGCTCTCTGCCCAGAAGCAGACCAGATTGAGAGATAGGCGAGCCAACAAGGCCTAACGGGGGAAGCACGGAGCATGCGAACTAGATCCAAACACTCATCTAAGCATGTGGGTGCAGCCCAGCCCAGTGCGGCATCAGGATGAAGGCTCAGTAAAGGTTAACTCCCTTCCCTTCCTCTGTCTCTGGAGAAAAACATAACCATTAAAATTGCAAGTCAACAGGAGAAGAGAAGACACACCGCATGCCTGAGTTCACTTGCAGTTCCGACCTTTGAAGCTTGTCTCCCTAGACCCAGCGAAGCTGATGCTCTCATTTTTATTATGGTGACTGCAATTGCTGGTGGTTCTGTCCTCAGATCAGAGAGGAGGCACACACAGCCACATACAAACTCACCAACAGGGACTGCCTCAAACCCAGAAAGGCACCTTCTCCAAAGCGCAAGGCAAGAGCTGGGGCAAATCTGGGTGGTCCTGCTTGGGGTCGAGGTGAGAGCCCTGTGCTCACCTTCTCTCCCACCTGACTTCCTCTTTGCAGCCGGCCTTGAAGAGCAGCTCAGGAGCCCATCGGCAGGATGGCATGTTTTAGGGTAAGCAACTATACCCTTACGATGCATACAGGAGGAAAGAAAGGCTCCTTTTTCCTTTAATTGTTGTTACGTACACACTCACAATGTGTGTGCACATATATTTTCCTAAATATGTATGTAGTGCTCAGCCCTACAAATTTTTAGCTGGATGGTCCTCGTTTGTGAGGGAGTGAAGGGGGCTTTTCTGTAGGGCCTCCATGGGCAAACACAGCCACCCCCGGCTATGTTGTAGAGAGGATGTGTGTGCCAGCTCCGCTGGTGTGGAAGGCAGGTTAGACCTGATTGCCATTTGCTTGTCTGGGGGTAGGAGTCAGCTTTTGCTATTCAGTATTCTCTCTGGGGGTTCCCATGCTTACACAGGAGTGGTTCACATCAGCTCTGGCATGGTACGAACTGGGAGACTTCCATCGGTTTGTTGCTCAAATCTGACCTTCATGTGTGTGTGTGTGTGTCTGAAATGACTAGGAAAAGGTGCTTTCGCAGGGACCCGATAGGGAGAAGGTCAACTATGTGTCCTCCACAGCAGATAAGCTTGAATCCAAACCCTCAGTGGGAGACAGTTCCTTCTATTGCTTATCAAGACAAAACTACATCATTCCCGTAAACTGGGGTACCTAGAAAAGGGGTGATGCTGGCACAGAGGCAGATGTGCACACAGGATAACAGCATATGATTCTGAGACTTAGGCCATCACAGGCGAGAGATTTCCAGAAGTCAGGAAGGAAGCTTGGTCCTTTTCTGCTCCAGCACCTTCAGGGAAGCCTAACCCTGCTGTCACTTTGACCCGGGGCTTTCTACCTTCAGGACTGAGAATAAACACATTTCTGCTGCTTCTCCCATCTCTGTCTATGGTTCCCATACCACAGCCCCTAGAAACTCTTAATCTTACATCAACTTGGCAGAATTTGGAATCACCATGGAGACCTCTGGGCATGTCTGTGAGGGAGTTTTTGGATTGAGTAAATTGAGGAGAAAGACCCATTGGGAATGTGGGCAGCAGCATCCCAAGGGCTTAAACCTCAGGAGGTAAACTGAGTACCAGTTTTTATCTTGCTCATCTTCTGGACGGTGGACACAATGGACTATATCAGAGGTTCTTAACCTGTGGGTAGTGACCCTTTTGCGGGGGTCAAATGACCCGTTCACAGGGGTCACATATCAGATATCCTGCATATCATATATTTATGTTGCTATTCATAACAGTCACAGAATTAGTTATGAAGTAACAACGAAATAATTTTATGGTTGGGGCTCACCACGATATGAGGTGGTATTAAACAAAAAACTGTATTAAAGGGCCGTGGCATTAGGAAGGCTGAGAACCACTGAACTCTATGCTCAACTGTTAGCCAGCTGAACCCTTCTCTCCTCGGTTATTTTCATCGAGTATCTCATGGCAATAACGGAAGTCTGCAGGCACAAAGGAAGGATGCAGATAACCAACCAGATCAGAACCATCCACAACACAGGACAGGGTTCAAACGTCATCCTAGGGAAAACAGAAAAGAGCTTCTGGGTAAACTGGGGCTGGGGTGTGTGGAGAACATGAGGGATCTGGCTGGGCAGGGTGGGGATGGGACGGAGGGGGATAGTAATGGAAGAGGTATCTTGCTAGAGAGGGCCATTTTGGGGTTATAGAGAAACCTGGTGCCTGGAAAACTCCCAGGAATCCACAAGGATGACCCCAGCTAAGACTCCTAGTAATAGTGGAGAGGGTACCTAAACTGGCCTTCCCTTGTAATCAGATTGGTGGACCACCCTAATTGCCACCAGAGAGCCTTCATCTAGTAACTGATGGAAGTAGATATAGAGATTCACAGCCAAGCACCCCGCCGAGCTCCAAGAGTCCTCCTGAATAAAGGGAGAAGGGATTATACAATTGGGGGCGTCATGATGGGAACCCACAGAGACAGGTGACCTCAGCTTGTGGGAGCACATGGTCTCTGGACCAACAGTTGGGGAGCTTCCATGGGACCGACCTAAGCCCTCTGCATGTGTGTGGCAGTTGTGTAGCTTGGTCTAGCAGGGATCAGAACCCGTCCTAGAGCTTGAGCTGACTTTTGGAACAGGCTGTGTAGCCTCCAGCAGCCTTTGTTGAAGCCCAAGGGAGGCCTGCACCTTTCTGAATGGAGACAGAGGAGAAGTGGGTGGGGGGAGTAGAGGGGAGGGAGAGGGGTAGGGAGGAGGAAACAGGAGGAGAGGAGAGAGGGGGAACTGCAATTGGAATGTAAAAAAAATCAATAAAATTTTTTAATTAATAAAAATTAAGAGAAACAACTCCACCCTCACTCCGTTGCATCTCTGCCCTTTCTCCTGCTGCTCAGCCAACTCCTTCTGGGGTTTTAGAAGCCAGTAGGAAGTCACTCTGTTGTAAGTGCAATGGACTGGGCGGTGGGAGTGGGCTTCTGTCACCTCATATCTCAAATTAATAGCATTCTTAGCTAGTACTGCTATTAATATTTAATAATTACCATTGCCACTAGAGTTAAGACAAGAAAAGACACAAATGATTCCTCTTGCTGCTGAATCTCTCAGGCTGGGGACAGAGGGTCATGGGATCCCACCGCTGGAAATGCTGTTTTAACAAGTGCCAGCCAGAGATAGCCCCATCCTGCCTGGTCGCTGTGGCTGCCTTGCAGGACCTAATCCTCTCCCGCCTTCCTTTAATCTAACTAACAGCCTGAATAAAATTGGAAAGGATTTTCTTCAGCGAAGTTATGCCTTTCTTCCCGATCCAAACACAATTGTGTGCCTGGGTTCTTGCAACGCTCCAAAGCAAAACAGAAAAAGTCATAAGGCTTTTCTCACGTTCCATGTTGTTTTCTTGGCTGTGCCGACTGAAGGACCTTCGCTTCTTCTGTTCTGTCTTTGGATGGCTTTCTTTTTCTTTCCCTACCCCCCCCCCCCCGCTTCCACATCCACGTCTGTCCAGAGCTCTTGTGCTAACAGTAAAGGCTCTCAGAGAGCAGAGGAGGAAAATGTGCTCACAAAGCGGAAAGGCTGGAACTGATTACCCTTCTTGGACAAGAACTGAAGCCCCTGATGCAGGCTCACTGTCTTTCCCTAATAGCTCCTGAACAGAGCTCTTGTCTGCAGAGTGCGCCTGGGTAAGGGGGGTCTGAGTGATGGGTCTGATCTCGTACCTCAGAAGATAAACAGCCAAGGTCTAGCTTCACCTCAAAGGCTGCCACGGTGGTGAGGATGAACAGAGCCATCTACCTTGAAGATTCCATGAAAGAAAAGAGGCATGGTCTTCTCTAAAGGAGTCGGGACGACAGCTGCACACAAGGACCATGGCTGTTGGCTACAGAGTACACTGTACCCTCCCCAGGGAACAGGGAAAGCCTGGTCCTCAGTTTCTCTATTCAGGAGATATCATGGGAAAAAGACGCCTTTACCAAGAGGTCAGCTGTCATGATCAGAGAAGATAGAAAAGAGCAGGGTTCAGGAATGGAGGGGCCCAGCTAAGCCCTGGGCAAAGCTGATTGGTACATCTGAGAAGTCTGAGCAGACACCGAGACTACTTGGCAATCGGCTGCTGATCCACACCCCTGCCCCCCCGCCATACTGATATTCTCTGCTCTATGGGGAACCAGTTTTCTTAGTCTCCCTTGCTAACTGGATTCTGGACAGGTTTGGCTAAGGAAAGACCCTGAGCAGGCAGAGTCTCCATCCTTCTCCTGCTCTGCCTTAGACAGTATGTCCAGCAGGGACCGCATACCCTCTGTTGTTTCGGGTTCTGAGAAGTACTCTACAAAGTGGTTCTAGCTCCTCCTGATTATCCCAGCTTCTGGGATCGAGAAATGTCACCCTCTCATTGCCCTTCCAGCCTGGAAGGGAAGGGGACTGCCTGCTGCCGCTGATCTCTGGACGGTGTCTTGGCTATTTCCTCAACTCTGTGACCAATCCTGTATTCGTTTCCCTCTACTAAAACACCTGGAATGATTTCTGTTTTCCTGCCTGGACGGGAGCTGACAAGGGAGCTGAGAGACTCTGCAGGTGGACGGGCTGCTGGGGAAGACTCAGGGCGAGAATGCACCAAGGGAACACACAGGGAAGGTCAGTCTGTGGGCTGAGGTAGGGAGCTCATTATGGAACTGGCCAGAAGTCAAGCCCCTGAGGAAATGAGCACCAGGTGAGGCATGCATGAGGCTCAGAAGGAGGTGCTGCAGAAGGGAAGGTAATGACTGTCGTCAAGTCTTCGCATGTGTGAGGGAGTTGAATGTGACTCTCTTCCTGGCAGATGAACACCGGGAAAGCCAACCATCAATCGATCCGCCAAATGCCAGTAAGTTCCACTGTGACGCACAAACTCTTGGGAGAGATTGGGGTGTCCTGCTTCAGGTCAGGGAAGCCAGGAGTTAAATGAAACCAAAGATAGACAAAAAAGACAGCACTCAACAGAGTTGGAGAGACATTTTTACTATGTAGCTTTGGAGCTCTTGTCTGGGTGGATACACAGGAATGTATAAAGTTAGCCTCAATCCTTCCCAACTCAGAAAGGTTGAGAGCACATTTTTTTAAAGAGAGGGAATGGATGGGGATGGGAACATATTAGGAAACTTTCCTCCACCCGAGGCAGTCAACTCTTTGCTGAATTCTATGTGAGAGGCAGTCTCTCTGTTGTAGCTATGATGGACTGGCCATTGAGGGACAGACAGTGCAGCCTTTGCTAGTAAAGAGGCATTTGGACATTTTTTTAAAGTATGTATAAACAGAGAGACACCAGCTGGAACTAAAGAAACCAAAGAACAACAACAACAAAAAGACCAGAAACAAGGCTTGGAGCCCAGCAGGCTCTCCACGGGAGCACGTCGCCTGGGCGGCAGGTTCACAGCCAAGGTCAGCTTCTCACAGTGCGAGCAGGGGTTCTGGGATCTTGGGACACATTCTCTTTCTACCTCTGCTCGAGCCTTTGTCACAGGTGGCCTTTTATTGACTGACCCAAGTGTCTGGGGCCAACGTCCTCCAGAGGAAGCACAAGGACCACCAGGTGTGGGACATGAGGGCTGTTAATGAGCCACTGCACATTCATTTTCCCCTGGAAATTGGCCCCAGGGAGGAAACCGAGGCCGATACATCAACACAGACTTCCTCTCAAGCTCAGCATCCTTACCTACCTGCTCAGCCATCCGAGGACCACCCAGGTGGGCCTAGTGAAACTGAAAACATTGCCAGGGGAGAAACCTAGGTGGGCGAGAAAGAGTGCTACCCAAAGATAGGGAAAACCAGAAAATCCAGGAGGGAGGGTGTGTTTTACAAAGAATTCTCCCCTTCACTTTTCTACTTTTTATCATATACATCTTCCATGATTAAAATAAGAATTTCTGAAGTTACATATTTCAAAACTACTATGGAGACAGTACTGTGACTCCGTTGGTACCCTGCAGGGAGTTTTCCTCACGCTAAGCTTTCTTTACTACGCTTCTTTTGTTGCAGATGATGAACCAATATTAGGAAATTACTTTAACCGACACCTATAATTTATTCAGGTTTCCGGGGTTTATATCTAATGCCTCCTTCTCTCCCAGGATTCCTAGCAATGACACCTAATTGGATTTAGTCGTCACAGGTCCTTAAGTTTGTCTTGGTTGGACCGTCTCCTCGGACATCCTTGCAAGGAGAAGGAAGGTCACTACAGGATGCAGCCACTCTAATGGTTAATGTTGATCAGCAGAGTCTAGAATCGCTGAAGAACAAATGTCTGGGCATGTCTGTGAGAAGATTCAAGACAGAATTGCTGAAATAGAAAGGCTCACACTAAATGAAGAAAAAAAACCCATTCCATTGGCTAGGGTCCTGAATGAAAAGGAAGGAAACGAACAGAGCACCACACCGGCTTCCATATATTCTCCATATATTCTCCTTCCCAACTGTGTGGTGAACGTGCTATTCCCTCCACCGTGCCTTCCTTACCATGAAAACCCAAATTCTCAGCAGCCAATAGAAATCCTTCTTCCCTTAACTTGCTTCTTCCCAGGCAGTCTGTCTGTGCTGGCTAGTTTTATGTCAACTTGACACAAGCTAAAGTCATCTGAGAGGAGAGAATCTCATTTGGAAAAAAAAAAAATGCCTCTCTAAGATCTGGCTCTAAGGTATTTTCTTAATTAGTGATCGATGCAGGAAGTCCTAGCCCATGTGTGCAGTGCTGTGCCTGGGCTGGTGGTCCTGGGCTCTATAAGACGGCAGGTTGAGGAGGCATGGGGAGCAAGCCAGTAAGTAGCACCCCTCCATGGCCTCTGCATCAGCGTCTGTTTCCAGGTTCCTGTGTGAGTTCCTACCCTTGTGGCTTTCTGAGGGTGAGCTGTTATGATGAACTGATGTACAGAACCTGAGTAAATAAACTCTTCCCTCAAGTTGCTTTGGTCATGGGTGGGTGTTTTAACACAGCAATACTAGCCACTAAGACAGCATCACAGCAGCGAGGAAAGTATCTCCTGCACACACTACTGGACTCCGTTTGGATTGTTCGTTGAGGCCATAGGACCAGGAAGAGTGTCTCTCTGACATATGTCCTTACATGTCTCCCTGTTCCCTGCTCTAGAAGTGGTGCCTGAGCCCTTGCTGGGGCCACTAGCTGACATCCCGGACACACAGCAATGGTCTGCATGTTATCACAGCAGCAGCTACACAGCCCCGGTGTCCTGTCCCTGGAGATGCCACCAAAAACTCAGTTTGGTTACAACCCTCATCTCCAGCACCGAGCCTTGATTTTTCCTCCACCTCTTTCTCTAACCTTGCTGGAAAATTCACACATCTCTGACTTATGCTTTTGCCCTTTCCTTCACCAGACATATTGTCCTGTTGGCTGCCTGGCGCCCCCATTATGGCGCCTCCATAGTCACAGGCTAGCACAAACCCCTTCATCTTGAAAACAAAACTTAGCCCAGTTTCTCCATGCTGCATGGAAGGTTCTAGTCTAACCCTGACCACCTGACTCCACCCCGAGGCTCCAGTGCCTGCCTCCAATGGTTACTAACATGTTTTTGTTGTTGTTTGTTTTGTCTTTTTGTTTGTCCTCCCTACTCGCAAACTTCCTGGATTTGCTCTGTTGTGTTTACTGGGACATTAGATGGCAAATCATACTTGCTGAATCATTAGCTTCTAATGCATTTCCCATGCTTTTCTTAGAGCTGTCCAGGCTTGCCTATTTCCTCAGGTGGCGTGGCTCATGAAATTCTGGAAAAGGGCAGATCTTGCTTAGCCAAAGAAGCCCGATTGCAAAGCTGGCAGTTAAATCTCTTCTTACAGATTTTTCAGAGCATGCTGGATGCCAACCAACTACCGTTCTTTTGTTTGGACACCACCTTGCCCTCTTTATAGGAGCATCCATGCAAAACCATCTCCTGGCATTTAAAATCTAGTGACTTCTCAATGGCAGGGAGATCCTTTTCCATCTAGAGCTGGGTTTAGGCCTCAGATGAGAAGATTTTGTCAAGGCTAAAACAATAGCAGTCCTGACACCAGAAGGCAGGGTCTGCCCTTCTCCTGACCGGTAGGGACCAGAGCCAAGGTCTTGAGCCTTATTTTCCACATCAGATACTGATGTAAGATAACTCTCCATGACGGTACAGGGAATGGGGGGCTGCTGAGAGGACCCAGGGATTCAAGTACAACAGCACAGTTTGTCAAAGAGAAGTCCAACCAAAGAAGAAAGGACTCTTCGTTCCTTGTCAGCAATGTACCCCGTTTTGTGTTCTCTGACACTGTGACATTTGGCCGAGGAAACCTTGCT
The DNA here is from genome assembly GCF_000317375.1 of Microtus ochrogaster. Classification (NCBI taxonomy): domain Eukaryota; kingdom Metazoa; phylum Chordata; class Mammalia; order Rodentia; family Cricetidae; genus Microtus; species Microtus ochrogaster. The sequence goes on from NC_022023.1 coordinate 3,508,347, forward strand.
CAGTCAGTGGAAAGAGGAGGTGCTCCATCAAGTTCAAGTAGAAGAATTTTTGACATAAGTGGTTAGGCTTTTAAGAGCAAAATCAAGGGTGGACCCTAAAACACACATGCATAAGCCCACATGTGATGGCCCGAAGGACAAATGACTTGCCTCCAGGTACATTTCTGTGGCCTTTTCCCATCTATTCAACTCAGCCACCCTGCTGGGACAGGAGGGGTATGTAATGCTCATGGAGATTCACTCCAACACTCAGGGTAGAATTTAGGGCCCTGATGATACAACTTAGTATGAATGGAAATGAACTGCACTCTGGAATTCTATACAGCATGAAAGAAAGAAAATAAGCAAAAAGATATGGGACTGTACCTACAAGGTGTAAGGTTAATGGTCACTCATCGGAGACCCAGTGCAAACCGTGAGGGAAGTTTAGTTGCCCAATAAACACATTTTGTAGGAGGCTAATTGTATGTTGCGTGAGTAGACACATGGAAAAATGCTAATCAAATGAATGAAAATCAGAGCAAAGCAAAAAATATCATTTTATCTAAATTAGTCATCGTACTTTTTAAAGTCGAATTTAGCTTCAAATGAGTCCATAGACTCATTGAGAAGTCACAATTTATTTGGAGTCAGCTATTTTAAAGGAGCACTTATTGGACACCTACTGTACACTCACCCAATACACGCATAGAACCCCTCCCCCAAGAAGGGAGGAGCTGGCGTGGCAGGTAAGCAGAGACAGGGCCAGGCTGCCAAGCTGGGGTAAGAGTCTTCAGATACAAAGACTTTCACAGATCACTCCCACCCTAAACCCAGGCTCCAAATACAAAGCCACCATCTGCCCTCAGACAGGACAGCTGGAGGGCTTCCCCCATTCCCATAGCTAACAGGAAGAGCAGTTGGCGGCGGCTGACCTGGTTGATGATTGGCAGCCACAGGAGGCCGAGGTGCCTCCTGTGCACCAAACATGACCCTCTCTTCACACTCTGACAGACCCAGGTCCAGAGGAGTGGGCCAGCATTTCAGACACATGGTGCTGACCAAGGCCAGAGTCTGACGATGGATTCCTCTGAGTGAGATTCAGGACTCCTGTGAGTCGTAGTGCCTGGAGGGGGGGTGGGGAGATAAATTGTTGGCCAGATGCCAGTCGGCCAATGCATGGACCTAGGTGTGCTACTTCATATTAAAGTCTATTGTGTATGTATTGCTTATTTCCTGTGTCATCGGTACCCTGAAAACTAAAAGCGAGGCATGAGGATGGAGAGTCGGATCTCTGCGGACTTGCGATGAAGCATCCGTCGGATGCCATCCACGCTCAGCCCCTGGTTGGGTGTGTACAAACGATGTCTGACCATCGCGGCAACTGCTCTCCCAACTGAATTCTATTCCTGTACCAGTTTGCTGCAGTCCTGGGCACCTGTGCACACAGCATGGTTTTCAGACTGAGGGGAGCAAACACACGGGACATGGGGAGGCTTGTCCATGTCCCCTCCCTATGTTGCAAAGCCCACCTTTCCCGGGTGTTCTCAGAGACTCCTCTCTGCGTTCTCATTTGAGTGCTTAACGGGTTTCACCCTCCTCAGTGACACCTGCTGGAAATGTAACTGTGCACATCATGGCTGTGTGGGAATGGAGGCCGGCTCATTTCCCAAAGCGGGCGCTTCCCTTAGGAAACAGCGAGCCTGCTTCCTGCATCCCTGCTGCGGGAGCATGTGCTTGGCTTTCCCTGATCTATTCTGGGCAGCTGGCCAGGAGGACTAGCTAGGTGAGATAGCGCACTTGCCCTAGCGTTAAGATTTCTAGAGATGGGGCTGGGGAGACAGCTGACTGGCTAACGTGCTTGCTGCACAAGCAGGGGATCTGAGTTCCAATCCCCAGCACCCATGTGAGAGCTGGACACAGCACAAATGTCTGTGACCATATTGCAGGGAATGCTGGTGGAGACGGGCTGATTCCTGGGGCGTATTAACTAGCCGGCCTAGTCAAATCAATGAGCTCCAGGCTCAGTGAGACACAATCACACCTTGGAAAATAAGCAGGAGAGCAGTAGAGGAAGGCACCCGTCATTGATCTCTGGCTTACACACTCATACATGTGCACATACACACGAGCACACATATACCCATGTATCTCACATGTACATAGGATGTGTAGATACAAATACCTGGTAGAAGGCTCACTAAGCCATGGGGCTTATCACAACACCAAGAGGGGACAGAAAGCTCTAGCAAATGTTCCTGACCATCATTCTAGCTAGATGTCCACAGCCAGAGTTTCTGACGAGGTAGGAGGATCTGGGCACAGTCAGAGCCCCTGCCGTGGGCCTCTCTGGTCATGTTACCTGACATGCAGTAGGGACTTGGGTGGCAAAACTGGAACCCTGGTATCAACATCAGTGACATTGTTCATGGCTATGAGTGACTGGGCAGAGCTCAGGTCAGAAAAGCACGGAAGGGCAGAGAAAACAGGATGGAGGGCTGGGAGTGGAGGTGGGGAAAGCAGACTTAATGGCAGCCTCTACGCAGACGCATAAGCAATTGGACATAAATGAATATGCAAATTCGCAAATGTGCAAATACATGTTAGACTGCCATGTGAAATCACCTGTGTGTGGCTCTTGACAATGACCTTTTCCATCCACCCTGTTCCCTCCTTCCAGACTGTTCCATACACTTTCCTTCAGCTTGCAGCGATCTGTCTAAACCTCAGGATAAGATCAGAGCTATGAGTTAGGCACGGAGTCACATGCACGTAACCCCAGCACTTCCAAGGAAGAGGCAAGAGGATCTTGAGTTCAAGGTTATCTTGCACTAATAGTGAGGTCCAGGTGAGCCTGAGATACAAACTGAGACCCTGTTCCTGACTACCCCCAAGGTAAATCTCAAATCAGAAAGAACAAAATGAGTTAGGATGCTTTGTCTTTTCTTTTAAAACCTGAACTTGATTACCTGTTCATATCACTTCCCTGATCTCTGTTGTCTTCAGATCCATACATTTCACTGAACATGGTGGGGTGGGGGTGGGGGTGGGGGGCTGATGTTGCTCTAAGCTTGGGGCCGTTCTTCTGACAGTGTCTGCAATTCTTTCGGGGGTGGGGTGGGGGTAACTTGCCTGAAATGATGCTTGAGTTTTCTGGTCTCCAGATCCCTGGATGTCACTCTAATAAAGCAGGGCTGTGATATTGCCACTGGACCTCTCTCATCTGATAATACAGCAGTAACAAGGCTGTGACATGGCTTCTACCCCTTGCTGCTGCAGCTTCACGAGAAAGCAGAAAGTCGCAGGGTGTGTGTGTGTGTGTGTGTGTGTGTGTGTGTGTGTGTGTGTGTAAAACTTTCAACAGCCGCCTGGAGGTGCCTGTCCTCCTCTCAATGTCCTGAATGTCATCTTCCCTTTAGCTGATGCCCAGCTATTCCCTTCATGTCCTCTCCAGCTCCACCCTTTGTGAGTCTGGCCTCTGGAACACTAGCCATCCATACTTAAATGGACTGTGATGGAGGAAGGCCATTGGTTAATTAAATAAAGAAGCTGCTTGCCCTGATAGGTTAGAACGTAGGGGGAGGAGTGAATGGAGCAGAATGCTGGGCGGAAGAGGAAGTGAGGTCAGACTCCACAGCTCTCCTCTCAGAGAGACACGAGATACTCCACTCCAGCGGGCAGAGGCGAGAGCTCTGCTCTCTGAGGCACACGCGATGAAGCTCCGACCCAGGATGGACGTAGGCTAGAATCTCCGTGGTAAGCCACCTTGTGGGCTTCAGCAGATTATTAGAGATGGGCTAGTCCAGGTGCGAGAGTTAGCCTAGAAAAGGCTAGATAGAAATGGCCAAGCAGTGATTAAAAGAATACAGTGTCCGTGTAATTATTTCGGGTAAAGCTAGCCTTGCGGGCAGCGGGGTGCTGGGGACGCAGCCCCGCTGCTCCCCTATTACTACAGGACTGTCCCCTCTTCTCTCCCCTTTAGAGTTTCTGTTTACTCTTTCTCAGGCTGGGAACTCCTCTGGGACTATCCGCACACATTCCCATTGCCATATCCCTGCCCAAGAGAATGCTAGCCCTGGAATACAACTTGACCATAGGACTTGGCCATTGAACTCTCATCCTAGGTCCACACTTGCAGTAGACATCATAAACTCTCTCCACACACATCTCAATATTCTCCCTGGGTTAAACAGGCTGGGCAGTGGGAAACCACAGAGAGCGGCTTCCCAGGAAGCCCGCCAGATAGTCCAGGATGGATGCTGGTACCATAGGTGGAGACTGTGCTCAGGGACCGTTCCAGAAGCCCACAGGGAGAGGAGATTGCTTATCTAAATAGAGTGCTATAGCTTCCATGCTCTGGTTTCTAAAATTGAAATGTCAAATAGTTAGGACAAGAGGGGTTCTGTGCTGTCCCGGGGCCTTCTCTGTCCTGTGGTGGCCAAGCTAGGGTCCTTGAAAGTGCACAAGTAAAAATAAACAATAAGTAAGTAAGTAAATAAATAAATAAATAGCCACAATGAGCCAATGAGATGACTCAGGAGGCAGAGACATTCACTGTCAAGTCTGATGATCTGAGTTGGATCCCCAGGACCTACATAGTAGAAGGAAAGAATTTGACTCCCACAAAATTATCGTTGGGCCTCCAATGGCATCACAGCACAAGTACCCACAACATAATCACACAAATAAATAAATACACAGACTTTAAGTATTGCTTTTCACAGGAAAGTGCGTAAGCAGCCTAATAGCCCCCTCTAAGTCCTTTTCTGTTTAGACTAGTCAGAACTAGATTGAAACACGTCTTCCCCACACCACAGTATGAGTGGACATTCTTACATCTTTGTCTACTGTATGCCCAAAGCATAACTTTGAGCCTCGAAGTCCTCCTGAGATCAGATGGAGGTGCAGAGCTGCGTCACCCCCCTCCCATAGGCGCTCTACCCCCTGCTGTTGGGGAGGGCACAGCTGCTGTTCTGCTGAGGACTGGCGAATCAGATCACCTGGCTGATTAACATTGCGTACAACACAAACACTAATAGTGATGGGCTGGGCTGAGAGGATTTCTTATCAGAAACGCGCAAAGACTTGTACGGGCAAATTGAATTTTTGTTTTGTTTTGTTTTGTTTCCTGCTTGACTGGCTCTCTGCCGTGTTCCAAATAGCTGAGGGACTTCCAGATAATCAAAGCTCGCTCCCCATACATACTGTTAGCAGCTCCTTTCAGACCCTTCCTGTCCAGATGTACCCAGAGAATAGGGGAAGGAAATAACTCCAACACTTCCCAGCGACACCCACGAAGCCGCCAGCTCTCCGCAGTTCTGAATCATCAAACCTTGAGATTCTCATTACCTGCCCCTCATATGCAGCGTTTCCAATTAAGCTGGGAGCCCTGCTCCACTAATTATGTTATGATATTAGTCCCCGCAGATTAATATGTGGCTAACAGTTTAGGAGAGCCGTCTGGATTGGTTCGTTCAGCCTCCTTGCAATCAAACACTTCCTGCAGAGCTGTCCCTGACTCAGGGCTGGACCTGAGCGCTGAGTTGTGTGAATTGACTTCGTGCTCTACAGGAAACCCTTCTGGTGTCAGTAAAGGTGTTTCCTGGAAGAGACCCTGTAGACCGAGTCTAGATGAAGCTCCTTACTATGAACCGGCACTGGCCAATCCTTGAGGGTCTAAACAGAGCGGAAGGGAGAAGCATGAGGGAGAGAACCATCTCCTGCCTTTGGCCACCAATCTTCTGTCTTTGGAAGTGCAGGCTGTGTGTTCTGAGGTCTTTTGGCTTGACTGGTAACGACACCACTGGCTTCCCTATGCCTGCTGGCAGCCGGCAGTTGGGGAGACTTCTCAACTTCCATATTTGTGTGAGTCACCCCTACCTGATCCCGTGGAGACACAAAGCCATGTTTTGCGTTTCCTCTGCATCCCTCATAGCCCTGGGCTCACAGGAAGTGCTCAGTTAACACTTCCCTAACAGACTTGCCTTGAAAAGTCCCACTGAAAAGCTACAATAGAATGTCTGCCAATGTCTGCTTTTCATAAAAATAATAATAATAATAAAAACCATGGCTCTGTGCCATGAAAAATACAAGCAGAGAAGGGGAAGGAAATCGTCTTTGCTGTTGCAAGTTCTAAATCAGACACTTTCCAAACACATGGGCTCATGTCACGCACCCGAGCTGCAGCTGAGGGAGATGTTGTCGTCTGCATTTTGTAGAGAGAACTGGGGGCAGTGACTAGCACCCTTGTGCTGTCCAGCACATCTGGAATTGATGAATTTTGCTGTAAGGTTGCATGGAAAGGCACCGGGCATTGCAGGGCATTTTAAGACGTGTGTCTGTGCCCAAGAAGGACAAAGGAAACAAAAGTCAGGGAATTGTACTGAATGCAGTAACTAGTCATGACGAGTCACTGACATCCGCTCAGCATGGACCACTCCTGGGCACCCTGTGAGCTAAGCATCCTCACCCTGCCTCCTAAGAAGGCAGAAACTGAGACTGGGATTCTCAAGGGCGAAAGAGAGGGTGGGCCAGGTCTCAAGCAGGTATCCTATTGACTATGAGTGAGTCACTACAGCGCTTCCCACTCCCCACCTTGTAAAAGTGAGAGCTTGTGATTACTGCACAGAGCATATGAGAGGCCCAGGTGACATCATAGGCCAGTTGTCAAAGGCTTTACAAGCTGGAGGCTGTAGCAGACGCAGGGAGCCACGGCAGCCAAGAGCTCTGAGATCAGACCGCTCAGTTCCTTTCCTGCCTCCGCTGTGGGTAGACTTTGGCTGTGACACACTCTGGACTGTCTTTGCACACTATCCTCATCTCTGAGATGGGGACAACAGTAGTGTCCATCTCACAGGGGGTTCCAGATGGACTATATTGCACAGACAGCCAAGCAGTAAGCACGGGACTTCTGCATGCTCAACACTTCCCTGTTGTGGATTCTATCCTGACTTTGCAAGGCAACTTAGAAGCCCATGTCTTAAGAAAAAGGGCTCTACATGAGACTGTGGGATGGGTATTGGTAGCCTGGCGCACAGTCTACTCAATCTAAGACAGCCATTCCAGAAAGCCCCTGGCATTACCGGTTTCTGACAGCCTGCTTGCTGGGCTGGATTTCTATGGAAACTCAGATTCAGAGAGATTAAGCTCCGCACCCAAGGTTACAGGACTAGAAAAGAGCGAACTGAAGCTTGTCCCTCACACAAGCAAGCACAGACATTGGGCTTCTTTGATTTGGTATTAAGCTGTCTCAACATAGAGCTTTTTCAAAATAATCCTGTTAAAACCTTTTTCGTGTGTGCCTCTGTGTGTGTGTATGTGTATGTGTGCGTGTGTGTGTGTATGTGAGCGCGCCCGTGTGTGTGTGTGTGTGTGTGTGTGAGTGTGTGTGAGAGAGAGAGACAGAGAGAGAGAGAGAATACAGATTTAGTTTTTATTGAAATGAAATTTGTACATATTTGATATGTGAAACTGAACATCTTTTTTCAGTGAAAATCAAATAACAAATAAAAACGAACAAAATTACAATAGAAAACGTCAATTCCAAGTAAAGTCTTCCAGCTTCTTCTGAGTCTCCACTTTTGAGTGGTAGGGTTCGTGCCACCACGAGGAGAGAATTTTGCTGTAAGTATCATCTGAAAATGCAAAGTGTCCATTGAATACAATAAACATGCTATAGGATGAGTCATGTGATCAAAATGCTCACTTGACCCATCCAAGCGCTCTCTCTCTCTCTCTCTTTCTCTCTCTCTCTCCCCCTTCTTCCCTCCCTCCCTCCCCCCTCTCTCTCTTCTCTTATGCTCACTAAAGAAGAGAAAGTAGATAGGCACATATTGGTAAATGCTAACTGTCCAGATTCACGGGAAGGTTGCTAGAATCCCATGCACTACTACCCAAAGACCCAGAGCCTTCCAGTCTCCTGCAGAGCAAATGGATTAGGTTTTTCTTTTCCCCATAGACACAGCATACAGTGGTGGTGTGGATTCCAAACCGTTTTGTTGAGACAAAAAGGGATAAAAATGCATTTAAAACAGAAAAGTGGAGATTCTTTACCCATTGTTGCTACTTAGAGAAGCCCCTCCCCCCAGTAAGTTGAGCAATGGTCCCTTCGACTGGAGGATCTTTCTCCTTTAAGCCTTTCTAAATTTTCCTTGAGCCAATCTGCACAGTGTACATTTCTCAGGAACTCTCCCCTCTTCAGGTTTCCAGACATGTCAGAGTCATAGAGCTTCACTCTGTCGGACTATGACATCACATCTGCTGTTGGCTACCCTTCCCTTTATCAGCTCTTCTCATTGGAATAGCGATGCTTTCCAGCACTTTAAGAGTAAGCATTTGCTGGCCATGGACGCATACGCAGGTGATACGATGCCCAGATGCCAGCCTCTGGTTTGAAAAAGAAACCGGAATGGACCCGAAAGAGGATGCTTTGGGGGTGGGGTGGGGAATGCATCAGTGGGCCAGTTCGGACGTGAAAGGGGAGGGAGGTCTAGAAAGGAACGGACATATTGTTCTGTCTGTGAAAATCACAAATGTATGGACGAAGAATGGTGAAAGAAAGGTCCTGTCGGAGCAGCGGTCAGGGGGAAGGGGCCAGGCTGCAGGAGGGCCTGCAGAGTCAAACTGGCCAGGGAGATGTGCGACTGCTCTAGGCTTCTGGAAGCCTGCTTTGAGGTACACATAGTGGTGGCGCACGCCTTTAATCGCAGCACTCTGGAGGCAGAGGCAGGTGGATCTCTGTGAGTCCGAGGCCAGCCTGGTCTACAGAGCGAGTTCCAGGACAGCTAGGGCTGTTACACAGAAAAACCCTGTCTCAAAAAAAAAACAATAACCAGAAAACAAACAAAAACAGAAAAAGAAGAAACTGATCACTCCAAAAGTAGAGAAAACCCTGGGGACGTGGTGCAGGGCCACCCCTGAAATCGTGTGAGCTATACCAGTTGGCAGAAGAATATTTAATGGAGTTGGGTATAAAGCAGAGGCAGAGGCTTGACAATACTTAGTTTATAGGTTACTGTGGGATTGAGAGGCTGATTACAGGGTCCATGTCCTGCAGGGCATCACTAGAGCAATGCACTCATTTATGCTAAGGAAGGGAGCACACGAGACACTGTTACATAGTCGTGAAAGTCCAGAGTCACGGTGTAAGGAGACAAGGAGGAAGGGCTCAACAAGAAGAAGGTCCAGGAGTGTTAAGATCAACTCCCGTCTCGGCCTGGAGTTGGCGAAAACCGCCGCCAGTGTGTGGCAGGACCCTGGTTCATTCCTGAAAGGCAGGGCTGGGACTTGGGCCAGTGTACCCCTATGAACCCAGACATCTTGGACACATAGAAAGGTACAGAAACCATCCACAAAACAGCATGTGGACAGACATCCCAAATGTCATTTCTGATCCTCGCATTTGGGGCCCATCTCAATTAAGATCGGTTAGAAGCCAATTTCACAGTGGCTGGTTTTTGAAGATCCCCGAAAAACGATAATCTGAGAACAGGCAGCCAGTTCCTTCTGGAGCAGAGGCCATGCCCAACAGGGTGCTTCGGTGCTTTATTTTATTTATTTTGATTTGAATTTAATTTAGTAAATAGTGTTGATTTAATATTTTTTTCTCATTTCAAAAGCAATGTATGTCCGGAAGATAGAGGCAGCTGTTACATCCCATGCCCAGGCTCTCACAGGTGATGAGTGTTTAGTTTATCACAAGCAAGACAGAAACGATCATCTAAAACAGCTGAGCAGCCGTTTCCAAATTCAGGGGGGAACCCAAAGAGATGAGACGAAAAAGAACAAAGCCCACTCCCCGGAGAACCCGTGGGGGCAGGGGTCTCCTGTTGGCTTCCTGTCTGTCATCGGTTCACATAGCTGAGATTTTAACACCGAGAGTTTCCATCCTGCTTCCCGCATTGAGTGGTCTGCCAGAAACATTTCCCCTGATGTCGGAAGCTCGGCAAACATCATTTTTGACGGCAACAAAATGCTCCGTCTTACGAGTAACCAGTCCCCTAAAACGAAGCACTGAGAGGTTTCGGTTTCCACTCATACACAAAGCTGCAGCGATAGCCAGCATGGATCCAGTAGTGCCTGACTTTGAGATCATTTTCTCAGGACAGATTCCCAGAAATAGAATTATTGGGTCAGAAGAGACAGGCATTTTAGATGCTCTTGAATTTCACTGTCAGACAGCCGCCCTAATATCCTCCTCCCCCCTGTAGAGTCCCAGGGCCCCTTGGTGCACTTAGCAGGCTGACTGACCCCAAATGTGCATTTTAAAACCACTCTCTCGGGGGAAGGGAAAAATACTATTTGTCTAGGGCCCTGACCCAGAACTGGAAGGATGTGGTTACCGTCTCCATGGAGACACATGGGATGCGTCTTCCCATCCCCTAGTCTCCTCCAGAGGTCCCCCTTTTTTTATTCTGGCATCATATCCTTATGTCTAGGGTACAGAGGAAGCTCTTCCTGGCTCTGACCATCACATATCACAGTCCCATAGGATGCAAGGAAGGGAAGGAAGCATCCATGCTCCCACGGGCATTAGTACTTTTTCAGCCATGTCTCAGATTGCAGAAATCATGTTTTTCTCTTAAGTGTCCATACACAGGAGAAGGCTTTGCGCCATGTCAAAGAGCTGTCCTGCAATACACTCTATATGATAGATTTTGGAGCTGGGTTCAGTTGGCTTTGAAGAAACTCTTGATTTGTGTTCTAAGGTCACCAGAGGTGCCTGACTGGAGGGTGATGAGGAATTCTTGTTGCAGCTAAGAGGGCAGAGACCAATGTAGGGATCTCATCAAAATACTGAAACCCAGAAAGCCTAGCTGAAAGCCCTGACCCTCAGCAGCCAGTGTCCAGTAGCAGTTACAGGGATGCTTCTGTACCTTCACTTGTGTGGGAGTCAATTGGCAGCATTGCTCACATTCAGAGTCGGATTCAGTGCCTGCCTTTCCAAGTTGTTCCCAGGCGATGCTGAAGCTGTTGGGTCAGGGAGCACAGTTTGAGTAGCAAGAGCTTCTCAAATTTTAGCAAGCATTACAGATTACCCAGAGAGCTCCTTCAAGCACCAATGCTGGGTCTAGGCCCTTGGAGCTTGTGACTTAGCAGGTCTAGGATGGAACCTTAGAATTTGTGCTATATGAGCCTTCCAGGCAATACTAATGCTGTGTAGGGTCCAGCCCTCGGTCCTTCGACACAGCCCTACACTTGTGTGTGTATGTCCACGCATATGGAAGCCAGAAGTCAAACTCATATTTTCCTTAAGATTCTACCTTTATTTTGGTCTTGTATTGAGACAGGCCCTCCCACTGGTCCAGAACTCACTGATTTGACTGGGGTGTCTTCCCAGCTATCTCCAGGGATTCCCCTGTCTCTGTCTCTCTAGCTCTCAGATTTTAAGTCCATGCCATGACACCTCACAAGTTTTTATATAGTATCTGGGGGATCAAACACAGTACTCATGCTTGTTGGATAACCATGTGGCCCAGTGAACTCTTTTTCCTACCTTCCAAGTCCTAAGCTCTTGGGGGGCATTGGGGAGCCAGCCCGATCCTCTATCAGAGTGCTGACTTCAATCTTTTTTTTTTTAAATTTATTTATTTATTAAGGATTTCTGCCTCCTCCCCGCCACCGCCTCCCATTTCCCTCCCCCTCCCCCGATCAAGTCCCTCTCCCTCATCAGCTTGAAGAGCAATCAGGGTTCCCTGACCTGTGAGAAGTCCAAGGACCGCCCACCTCCATCCAGACTTCAATCTTTTAGACCCTGCAGAGGAGCAGGCTGCCCTTGTTCTGAGAACCTCAGCTATTGTCAGGGGCATTGGGAGGACGAGACCTTGTGGGTGGTATGGCAAGTCTCTAAAGCCCTTTTAATCTCCTTGCTGAAGCAGGCAGTGGTGGGAGAGGTCTGAATTCTGGAGCACCCTAAAAAGCCGCCTTGCTACGGGTGTATCAGCTCCATTGTGCTGTCGAACACAGCTTCCTGCTTGTTAGGTCTTAGGGTTTAATAAAAAATATATTATCACTCAGGCCAAACTTTACAGAAGTCCTTGGGGAATCTGAGAGAAATCGTGTTAAGCTCCTGTTATAAAACAACAGTGGTCTCTTTCACAAGCTTGGGGCCACAGTGGACCACAGGGAGGCGGGAGGGGGAGCAGGGATGGAAACTCCCCATTTAAGGTGAAGTCTGCACTTGGGGTCTTTTTTAAACCCCAGAAACCTGAAGAGAAGCACAAAACCCTCTTCTTGGCTGCCTGGGGAGGAGGACGCTTTATAGGGACATACTCTCTTCCAGCAGAAGGGAGCTAGGGAAAGCAAGGCCCCAGGAAACACTTCTTCCAGAAGTCCTTCCTGGATTTCACCAAATAGAAGCCACATAAAACTTCATCTTAAACACAGAAAAGCACTTCCTTCTGGGCAGACTCCTGATCCCTTGACGGCTGTCCTGTTTGACACAGGCACACTTGTCCCTGCAGAGCAAGGAGCCCCACGCCACTGCACTGGTTTGTTTAACTGAGTTTCTTGTTCCCCTTTCTATCCCCACTCATTGGGGGGGGGCACCTCACATGCTGAAATGACTCTTAACGGAGTCATCAAACCTCACTTATGACGTCATTCCATAGTCTAAAGAACTTTCAAAGAAGGAGCAGAGAAATGGGTCAGATTTATGGGGTACTTATGTAATGTTACCTCTTGTTAGGCCAAATGCTACTTCGTTATACCATTGTAACAAGTTTATACATTGTATCTGTTTATTCCACATTGAAGGCTTTCGGTAGTCCAGGCTAGCTTCAAACTCATGGCATGCTGCACAAGACAACTTTTACTGATGTGATTTTGAAGGCAAAAAAACAGCCACGGTCCTCTGTTCAGGAGCCTAGCTGTTAGTAAAATGAGAGAGCAGCCAACTGGACACTTCTGGAAAAAATGTGGCGTCATTTTGTGACGTTACAGATATAGGGCCTAGGTACTAGCAACCCACACCTAGATGAGAAACCCAGTTGATTGGTGTAGATACATCCTTGGCGTCATCACACAGAATTGTCAACACAGAAACTGTTAACAGCAGTACAGTGTGAATCTTGTACTACGTGCAGGGGTCCATCTAAGAGCCAGGGAGGCTGAAGAAGTCCTTGATCCTGGAAGACCATGGTCTACCCTTCCAACCGCAGAAATCCATGTCACTACAGCTGCTGCGTTCTGAGGACCCAGCAGATCCAGATCTGCTGTGGGCGTTTGCTTTCTTTATCAATAATTCTTACGATCACATGGCAATGGAGCCAATGAGGATCTCTTCCACCATGGTGGAAATATGTAAAATATTTTCAATGTTTCTGGCTAAGACGTGACAGAGTCAGGAACTAACATGAATCTGTCCCTGGCGATGCCTGCAGGGATGTTTACTGTTCACCTGGCTGCCTGATTTCCCAACATAGGGATCATCTTCTGTCTAAGGGAAAACAAGCCCAAAATAGCATGGCTTCTTTGAGCCTTGTTGTGTCTTGTCATAAATTCCATGTTCTCTCATGTCAAACTGGAGACCTTCCCGCCCCCTTTAGGATTAGCTGGGACACCTGTGTGTCATCCCAATGAAGTACCAGGTACACAGTAGATATTTAATAAAGGGATGTTGGTCAGCTGGTTCTGTGTCCCCCGTGATTGGACTAGGTAGAGGTCCCACCAACCTCTCTTTGTCCAGAGTCCATTCAAACTACAAGGCCACATCTCCCTGGGTGGCCAGTGACCACTGTGTTGGAGAATTCCCACAGGGCAGAGGACAGTGTGGTGTCTTCAGGGGATAGTGTCTCCTCACCTTATAGAACCATTTGGAGATGTTGCAACTGTACCTGTAATTCTGTCGCTGAAAATTTTATGTATCTTACTAAGAATTCAAAACTGAAATTTGCCCAATAGTCAGTGAAAAGATTTTTAAAGCAAATATTTTTTCTATAACACTATTTTTTTTAAAAAAAATCCACATACCTTTTCCCTATATCTTCACTAGAGACCTTTGAGTTATGAAGTGCACTTAACACCATGAATTGCCATGGAAACGACAGCATCTTCTACGGAATATGGTCAAGATTTTTCTCTGCAGAATCTCTCTCTCTCTCTCTCTCTCTCTCTCTCTCTCTCTCTCTCTCTCTCTCTGTCTGTCTCTCTCTTTCTCTCTCTCTCTCTCTGTCTCTCTCCAGCAAAAACTTGGACTAATGGGCGGTTTCCCTTCCATCTGTGGGATGACCCTCTCTACTTCAGACAGGTTATGTCCTCCCTCCTCCTCCCTCCCCACTTCCGAACAGGCTATGTTCTCCCTCCCCTTCCTATCCCCACTCCTGACACAGTCCATCCTCCATCCTTTTTGGGACAGCAGACACTACTTACTAGGGTTCCAGGAATAAGAAAAGGGAAAGATGAAGAATTTCTGTTCGTGATCCTATTTATAGAGCCTAGGTGTTGACCTGGTACCTTCACTAGTAATAATTGGTCTTCACCAGGTTTTATTCCTTCTTGTTAACACAACTGTAACATAGCGCAGCAACAGCTACTAACGGCAAGTGTCCTCCGAGCGCTTAGATCAAAACAAGAGCTGCTGTCTAATATCTACTCTGTGCAGGGCCTGTTCTGAGTGTGCCATTTTATTGATGAGGAAACTGAGGCACGGAGGGATTGATCCACTTCCCCACAGGCATAGAGTTAGAAAGTACAATTTAAACAACATGGGTTCCTCTAATCCCAAAGCTAGCCTGTGAACTTTGTAGTACACTTTCAGCCCTACCTTTTAAAGGTGTGATCTCCCCTTAACCAGTCATCAAATCATTAATGGATTAATTGATTTATTAAACATCTTAAGCCTCAGCTGTATGTCAGGCACAAAGCCCTACTGCACATTCATCTGCCCAGGAAACTCACTCAGATGAATTTTACCCCAAAAGAACGATATCAATTACCCCAAGCCACACCAACACACTTCTGAATCAACGCTTTATTTGAGAAACTGACATCAATTTATTTCCTTTCTCTCTAAAAACAATGGCAATAAGCCCAAGATAGAGGATGAAGGTTGGGATTGTAGATCTCTTAGTCCCTAACTCCGAGTCCGAGGTGACTCACCTATGTCCCCCAAGCTAGCTTTTCTCAGTATTCCAACAGGCACACTCTCAGGAAGGTGTCCAGCAGATGAAGTCAGGAGAGGCATGGGAGGTGAGGAGACCATGCTGGAATTCTCACCAGGCAGGATTAGGGTAAGCAGCTACTCTCGGCAGTGGTTATAGACTTAGCCAGCTGTTACAGACACTCCACACCAGCAGTTCCCAGCTCCCTGCCTGTGCCCTGCACCGATTTTCACACAAGGCAATACCTAGAAAGTTGGCTGGGAGACTAAACGGAACAATCCAAGCATAGAATGAAGCAGGGCACTGGGTACAGTGCAGGTACCGTGGCATCCTTTATGTCGGTTGGGGTGTGTGGTAGAGCTGGAACTTGAACCGATATCTGGCGATTTCCAAAGTTCCTGTTCTGGCACTGGTTAGACCAGGCGCATTAAACCACACATTCTGAACACACTAAAGTTCTTTCAGCATCTTTCAGAAGTTCAGTTGTAACTCTTGCTCTTCTCATTAAGGATGTCTGTTTTGCTAGGAAACGTCCCTTCTATCAATCCAACATTAGATACAATTAGATTTCTTAATGATATTCATGATAATTATGCCACGCTTCTAGTTGAAAATGAATAATTGAAATTCTAATTATTACAAGAATCAATAGGAGGTAACTCAAGACAGCAACTTGTTGGGCACTGCTTTAATTCTCAGTTGCTTTTTAAATCCAGGAGGCAGCTAGCTAGTCAATTACTTAACGGAAACACATGGCTGGGGTGTCGGGGAGGGTTACATCTTGGGAAGAAGCTTAAAATACAAGGAACCTTCCCTAGTGATTCTGTTGAGAAC
Source organism: Microtus ochrogaster (assembly GCF_000317375.1). NCBI lineage: Eukaryota > Metazoa > Chordata > Mammalia > Rodentia > Cricetidae > Microtus > Microtus ochrogaster. The sequence goes on from NC_022023.1 coordinate 3,524,258, forward strand.
CTGTAAGTGTTGGATTTGTGGCTCTGACCAATACAGAAGGTGGGATTCATGGATTTTCTTTCCGAGTAAGCCTTACGAAACATGGGACAAAATGAAATAGAAAGGAAAAGAAAAAGCAAAATAAGGAACATTTACTTAGAGTATCAAGAAAAAAAGGCAGGAGCCAGAGTGGGCCAGCATTATAGGAGACACAGAGATCTCAGTAACTGAGAGCTGGGAGCTTAGCTTTCACCTGGGGAAAATACCCAGGCCACATCAAGCCAAGAGTTAGCACAGAGTCCCTGACTTCTCCCTAAAGCCTGGGCCCGGAGGGTTTCTTCCAATGATGAAGCCTCTGTCCAGCTAGCGACATAGTAGACCAAGAAGTTTGTATCTGCTCAGGGATTGTGGGAGGAAAAAAAGATCTCATGATTAGAAACATGAAGTCTCTGTTGCAGACGAACCTAAAATTTTGGTTCACACCACCGATGGGTGGTTGGGATCCTACACCAAGAAACTAATGTGAAGGCTGGCCTGAAGCCAGGGCATCCTTGGTGGTGGTTGGCAGTAAGCACACAGTGATTCACAGATTTCGCAGAGACCTTTTGGCAAGGTGGAACACAGTGAAACCCACTGAGGTTGGGTGGGGAGACAGAAAACGTCAACAATAAAAAACAATAAAGAACAAGAAACACATCATCTGGAAATGAGCTCACAAAGAACCTACAACTCACCCAAGCGTGTTTCATTAGCAGACACAACAATGAGAGCTCGCACCCTTGAAATACTGAGTAACCTGAGAGATTACAGATGTGCTAACGGAGGAAGAGGAGAAGCGAAGGGATAAAATAATAGAGAAGCAGCAGCATTACACGCTTCTAGACATGACGATATAAAGGCTTGAAACATAAACAAGTGAAAATGAAGTCTTAAAAAAAATCACCACTCATGTTAAATTTCAGAGGCTGAATGAAATTGCAGATTAAATACAATTAAAGGGGAGAATTGGTAAACTCAAAAATATGTTTTTGGGGCAGGTGGGACGATTTAGCTGGTAAAGGTGACACATGGTAGAAGGGGAATCTCTGACTTCCACCCCCATATTATGCACACACACGCACACACACATGTACACACACAAGTACATACACACATGCACACACATACACAGTGCACACACATGCATACACGCACACATACATGCACACATACACATGTGCACATACATGCATACACGCACACATGCATGCACACACATACACACGTGCACACAAATGCATACACACACATATATGCACACACATACACACATGCACACATATACATGTGTGCACGCACATGCACACACATACATATGGCACACACATATACACCACAAGCACACGAGAAAGAGGGAGTGGGCGCATAAAAATTTTAAATATGTTTGTGAAAATTTCCCATAATGCAGCACACAGGAAAAAAAGGGGGGGATTAACTGGTTTGATGGGATGATTGGTATTTGTGAATTACTGTTTTTAGAAAATTGTATTGGCACTGTTTCTTGTATATTGATATTTTGAATATTGAATGTGAGTGCTCCTACCTCTATTTTTTATATAAGAGTATGCTTATAACTTTGTCTATATTGTATTGATACATTTACCATATTACAATGTACATTTCTACCTCTGATATTATTTATATAATAACATTGTTTACATTTGATAAAACAGGATTGTCTTATCTTGCCAAGACAAGGTAGGATAGTTCTAAGAAAGTTCCTTGCCTTTAATAATTGTATGTCAGTTATGTTAGGCCTTAGCCAAAGTTGGTTGACTCAGCATTGCAAAAGAGACTTTGGGTAATTACCCAGGTAGTCAGTTGTCTCTGTCATTTGTTACACATTTTGGATATCTCTCATTTGTTAAGTAATATTAATTCTCTTCTCAGATCTTTGACGGAGTTAAAGATTAAATAATTGTAGTTACTCTCTACATTATTTAGACTCCTTTAAATACAATGTTTAATGTAGTTATTATTTGTTCCTATTGCATATAGTTGTACTTGGTTTGGCTGTATCTTATTTAGACAAAAGGGGGAGATGTAGGAGAAGCCCCAACCAATCACCTTGCTTGTAGGGCGGGGTCCCCTGAGGATATTTTTTACTAATAAATGTTGCTGGTGTGCTCCCCCCTTCCCTTCTGCTTTCCTGTTTTCCACGGGAACTTTGGTTCTGTAAGTCTTTCCCTTATTAAAGCTAAATATTTTATTATAATTTCTGTCTGCCATTCATTTACGCCACTACATGTGTATACTCAGTTTTCACCTTCCATCATGTGGGTTCTAGGTATTGAACTTAAGACCATTACACTTGGCAGTAAGTGCCCTTACCTACATGGCCAACTTGCTGGCTCCCTAAAGCCTGAATTTTGTTGTTGTTGTTTGGTTTTTGTTTTCGAGATGGAGTTTCTCTGTAGATTTAGAGCCTGTCCTGGAACTAGCTCTTGTAGATCAGGCTGACCTCGAACTCACAGAGATCCACCTGTCTCTGCCTCCCGACTGCTTGGATTAAAGGCGTGCACCATCACTGCCCACCTGACTTAAAGTCTGGATTTTGAAAGCATTAGAAAACTGCATCTCAGCACGTTTGGTGTTGGGTGGATGGACGAATGGATAACAACTTCTCTACAAGACCAGAAATATCACCTGCGGGGACTCAAGCTCACATGCAGAGCCCGAGCACGTGAGGTCTGGTCCAGTACATTGAGGTCCCGTGAGAGGCCCGTTTCCCTTTAGGAGATGTCTGCTGCTCAAAGAGCTTGCTTAGAAAACGAATCCCCTTCTTGCCAGGGGAAAGGAAAACACACTGCACTGGAGTGGAAAATAATCACGGCCTGTCAGACTTCTTGGCAGGCTGGTGATCTTCATGGTCCAGCAGATGGTGTCAAGGAGGTGACCCCTAGCGGTTCTCAATGGGCAGTTGACAGAATGCTCATCTAAATGGGCGACACAGAGTCCCAGGGCTGATCCATGCCTTAGCGCCTGGTACTTAGCAGCTGCTAATGAATGGGCGGATGGGTAGCACTTTCCCTGAAACCAGTGGCATCCTAAATGACTCATCAGCTTGTTCTACCCAGTGTGGAGGTGGGCAGAACCCTTGAAGAGGTAAAGAGGGCTCCCTGTGACGGCAGCAGGGGATGAAGACATCTGGGCCCTCCTCCTGCACTCTTTGGTTTGGCATCTTCTACTAAGCCGAAATAAATTTGATAATGACATTAAAATACTTGTGATTTGGATCCTGCATTTGGTGTCACAAAATAATTTAAAACTTATTTCCAGGAGAAACACAACAAAGGATATAAATGTATTCAGGGAAGAACAAATGTTCTAATAAACATATGAAAAGATGTTTGGCTGCATTGATAATTAAAGAAATACGGATCAAAACAACAAAGAAATGCTATTTTTTTTTATAATGCTTATCAGGTTGGCAAACATTCAAAGGCGTGATAATTGCAAGGGTTTGCCTATTGTGAAGGGGCTTTCTCACACATTCCTTATGGGGTGGTGATCAGGGAAATGTTCTGCAGGCCGAGTTGGCTATCCCTGCCGAAATGAAAAGTGTTTTGGTCCATGCACTCAGTTTCAAGGGATGAGTTGATAGTTACAGCCCAACCCTACCCAATACAACAAGACAGAGGACATACGAGGGCATTGAAGAGCCGTGCACATCTGGGGGAGTGTTCACTCTACGGAAAAGCACATAGCACAACTCACAGGAGTCCCTGGACTCTGGGGAGCGAACTCCCACCCATCTCATGAAGGAAAAGCAGGGACAAAATTACCTCTATGGTATAAACAACAGCAACAACAAAAACACAGGTCTGGCTTTTCCCTCTTTTTCCCGGAAGAATGAGGAGAAGCAATGGTCACCCCTGGAGACAGGCAATCATGGCGGTGAGCCAAAAGTCACCAGGTGCTCTAGTATATCTTCAGAGCTCTGTCCTCCCCCCCCCCAGGTACCTCTCCCCCTTGTTTCACGGGAGCTGTTTGGGTCGTGAGACGATGTGTACATTCTTCACATCCTCACACACAGCGAAAAAGGCTAGCAAATATATGACATACTAGAATATGAAGGGCTGATGGCGCGTGTCCCAGTGTCCAGCAAAGGATGTGAAATAGCGGGAGACAAAGGTACAGGAGTGCCAGGGTGCAGGGGTTGGGGCAGGGCACAGCTCCCCAGCATGGAGCTTCTCTTCTTAATGGGAAGGAGATAATCAGACAAAGGCAGGAGAGGGGTAGAGAGACAGAGACTCCTCCTAGTCCTAGAGAGGCCTTATCTTCCAGATGACAGATTGTCCTGGGATTCCAGGACAATGGTGGGGAGGGTCTAACAAGTGACACCCACAGATTTTTAAGAGGCATCATCAGAACAGACCACAGGTGACAGGAAATCTCCAGAAACTATGACAGAGAGATGGGTACCTTGCAATCCCCTGCAGGAAGGCAGACAGGGGAGGAAAATGTAAACTGCCTGCTAATTTCTCTTCTCTTCTCTGGTCCTTAATGTTATTTCCCAGTGGGATGCAGGTAGCCTCATGGATTACTTTCCCTACTCTGCACCCTGTAAGTGCCTGGTGCTCAGGAAGACCTGTGGGTGGGCCATGCTCTCCCATGGAAGTAGCCTGTGGGTGGATTCCATCTCCCACACATCCCTGCAGGGCAGTTAGGTCTCCTGCAGAGCCCAGAGTCTGCCATAGAAGTTATTTATACATATGAAAAGTTTCAAAGAACTCCTGGAAAGGCTGACCTAGTTCACCAGTTAGGGATATCTGAGCAATAAAAGTTCATTTAACTCCATCAGATCAAATGGAAAAATAAAGCTAAAATTAATTAAAAATGACAGCGTACAGCTCCTTACAAAAGTACCTTTGAAGTACATTCAGCCCATTTAAGAGCCACGGTTGGGGTGGGGGGGCACGAGGTTCTAATGACCGCAGCTACTGGCTCAGAGAGATAAGGTGGATAAAAGAAACCCACAGATAATCACAATTAAAAATCCTTTATTCTTTCTTCCTATTTCAACCTCATCCTTACCACACTCTTGTGAAGCCCTATAAAGAACTCTCCTATTCTCTGATCTTGTCTTTGGTCCCTTTTCTTGCTGGGGTGGAGGGGTTGATGCACCAAGGGAGAAAGGAGCCCGCCTGGGAGCCTTCCTTGCTCAGACTGCTCTGGTTTGGGTGAACTCCTGCTGCCTTCCAGCACCCTTCCGCACCCCAGTGGCTTCCAGCAGAACACAGACCTTTCCCTTTGACTTCTGCTTGGACTTAGCCAATGGGAGGGTCCATCTTTGGATGAAGAAAGAGTATTTTGACACTATTATATATCATTGTTCTCTCCAGAACTCCTGCTTGAGAACTTTGCCCCCAAGTTAAAGAGTCACGTTTCAAGGAAGTTTATGATTTGATGTTAGGCTACTTTCATAGCTATCCTGGGCCAGATGTAGTGGTCTGTGATGTTTGACCTGGCTACAGGTAAGCTATAGGCTTGCAAGGGTTTCCTCTCTCTACTTACACCACACTCTATGGAACTGTCCTGGAGAGCTGCATCTCTCTCCATGTCTGGGCACCGTGCCTTTCATTAAACCCTTCAGCAATCCCATCTGAATAGGCTATCAGCTTCTAAATGTACCCTTCAGTGTCTCGTTCCATAGCCTTATTTTCCAGGGGAGTAGACAGCCTCAAAGAAGCTATCTTGAGTTGCCTAATTTGTGTTTTTGGAGTTGGCAGAGCTGGAACCCAGGCGAAGGCTGCCTACTACCAGAGCTTGGCATCTGATGGCTTCATTACGAGGCTGTGAAACCAAAGCAGGCAGCCAGAGTTTACAAGATGCTGCCAACTGTGACAGAACTTCTGGGAGGTTCCCCTGAGAGTTGAAAGCATGCAGAAAGTGGGTCATGGAGAGTGACCGTGCCATGTTTGCCAGATGTGGTAAGAATCTGGCCTTTTGCTGCCTTATCTTTTGGATTCTAACTACTCAGCTCCCATCCCAGTCATAGATACTGGATGCAGAGGCTCACATGGGCTGCCTCCAGATTTTATGGCTATCGCTGAGCTCCAAAACACTGTGGGGAAAGAGTTTTGCAGTGGGGTAGAAGCTCATGTAGCTTAGTGCCCAGTCCTTTCCACATCTATCCATCCATCTATCCATCTATCCATCTATCCATCTATTCATCCATCCATCCATCCATCCATCCATCCATCCATCCATCCATCCACCAATCCATCTATCCACCCACCCACCCATCCATCCATCCACCCACCCATCCATCCATCCACCCACCCATCCATCCATGCATCCATGCATGCATGCATGCATGCATGCATGCATCCATCCACCCACGCACGCACGCACGCACGCACCCATCCATCCATCCATCCATCCATCCATCCATCCATCCATCCAGTCAATGCACAATCACCAAAGGATGAGTCTATCCAAGCCATTAAATAAATAGTGGCCAAAATAAGCAAAACAAGACTGAAAATCTGTGTTGGCAGTGTGAACACATGGAGGTGATTCTGGCTAGCCAGAATTAGTGGCAAAGGCAGTATTTTAAAGGATGCTGGAGTTTGCATGGTGGAGCTACAGAAGGTGTTTTAGTTAGGGTTCCTATTGCCAGGGTGCAACACCATGATTGGAAGCAAATTGGGAAAAAGGATTGATTTGGCTTACACTTCCACATTACTTGTCATTATTGGAGGAAGTTAGGATAGGAACTCAAACAGGGCCGGAATCTGGGGCAGGAGCAGATGCAGAGGCCATGGAGGGGAGTGCTTACTGGTTTATTCATCATAGTTTGTTCAGCATGCTTTTCTTTTTAAATAGAACCCAGAACCACCGCCCTGGAGCTGGATCTTGTGGAGGCATTTTCTCAGTTGAAGTTCCCTCCTTTCAGATAGCTCTAGCGTGTGTCAAGCTGAAAGAAAACTATCCGTCACAGAAGGTTCTGAGCAAGGGATGAGGGCAGAGGATGGCAGGAGTCCAGAGTTCTAAGCGAGGAACTCATCCAGTTAGGAGATGGACTAGAAAGGCAGCAAGGACCAATCATAGCGGCTCTTGGCCAGTGAACTAGGGAAACAGGCCTCTGTTATGAAATTGGCACCCATGGTTTCAGCCAGTTAGTTTTGCACCTTCTAGACTGTAGGTCATGGCCGAAGGGGATGTTATGGCATTTCTTAAAGAGTTTATTTTCTTGGTGGTTTCAAACTTATTTTGAAGTAAAGCAAATAGTTCAGTGAACTTTCATGGACCCATTCTCAGGATGCTCTCTAGCTGACTCCTCTAGGTTCAGGCTAAGCATGGCTTGTTGCTAAAAGGCCTGGAGGGACAAAGATCCTCAAACAGTGGAAAAGGGCATTCCAGTGAGCTCTGCGCAACACGCTGGAAACCCTGGTTAGGATACACTTATCTATTTGCTTCTTCACACCTGCCCCCTGGAAGGCAGAGGGATCCACAGTCAATTCAATTAAAAGAATAATTTTAATTATTCACATGAGTCTTTGACACACAGGCTATCACACAATTTGCCAGGCAAGCCAAGTATCCCCAAATAGAAGCTTCTAGAATGAGAGGGGATATATAGTCTCCTGGAGCAGGTCATGTAGAATCTCCATCCAACCCATTATCAAGGCCATGACATGTACTGTTCAGATGGGAGATTTTCCCCCTGAACTCGAGAGCAGAGAGCGTCCCAACTCCACAAATGTGATCATTAAGAATCATCACAGATAATGTGGTTTTAATTAGAAGGGTTGAGATACTGGCAAATGTTCAAGAGTCTTGTCACTTGAGAATCCACCAGGATCATGGGCACGAACAGCTGCCTCACATGAGAAACATCCAGGAATTCTTCCTGCCAGCACCTGGAAGGTGAGGCCTCACTTGATGACTGGGACAGGCTGGGTGACTGAATTTTGGTCATTCCCCTTACAATGGGGAGAAAAGAAGCATATAGGCTTGGGGTTCTGCCACATATTTAAGTGACAAACTTAGGGATTAGGTTACCAGTGACTCATGGTCAGACATTGAACCCTTCTGACCCCTGGCTTCCTCAATGGGTAAAATGTATTTCTGAGTTCTAGAGGAAGGAGTAAGTTGGTGCGCCCCAGATTGTTTCAGATGACCAGAGATGGATGATGTCCAGAAAATGAAAATTCCTTTTCCTTTTTTTGTTTCTCGAAGCTGGTCAAAAGTAATACCTTCTCTCTAATACAAGTCTGAATGCCAGCCATTCTATGCAACAGCTGTCCATCACGAAAGAGGGCCAGGGCATGGAAGGCTTTACTTCAGAAGAGTCAAGTTTGTGGGAGGCAAAGGGGACTTGCAAAGCATTGGTTTATAAGTGTGGGGCGTTCACCACCTCTAAATCCTGTCAGCCTCCTGCACCAGGGTCTCTTGACTGAGAGTGAATCCATTAAATCCAAATAGATGGCCAAGAGTCTTAGCATAGCACATAGCCCTTGTCTGCTGACAGGGTCAGGGGCTTCAGCAGACACAGTTATTTCAAACAGGCTCAGGTCAAGCTGTTATAGAATCATGCCTGCCATGCCTGGGTCCAAGGCATCAGCTCTTTGGAAGGCCAATCATCTCACCTGGAAAGAAGCAAGTCCAAGATGAGCAGTCTGAAACAGTTTCAGTCCTGGCTTCTCCACTCACCGGTCATGTGGCCAGGGACCATTTCTTCATTGCTTTGTGACAAGCAAACTTCCACGGGCCAGCAGACCAGAGACAGTGTGCTAGGCCACATGCTCAGAGTTGAATAAGCTGGCAGCTCAGGAAAGAGCTGGAGGTGCTACTCATGTAGCTCCCAAGACAACCAAGGCTCATATAAAATTACAGGATGGGAAGAATGGTACTCAGAAATGCATGTGTTTCTTCTTCTCACCCATGTTCATCTCCATATCCCCGCCTAATTCAATAATAAATGCAACAAATATTTAGTGACTGTCTATTATAGCCAAGTCCTAGGAATTGCATAAATATCAATAAACAGACCATGTGAAATCACTGCTTCTTGGGTAAGTACAAAAGGGAAACCCAGCCAGTCAGCCATTAATTCATTCACCCAGACGCTTAGCTACCCATCAATCTTTCCGCCCACCCGTTCGCTACTCATAAATCCACCCAGCCATCCATTCATTCACCTAGCCATCTGCCCACCCACCTGTCCACCTATTAATAAATCTATGTATCCGTCATTCACCCACCCACCCATTCATTTGTCCACCTATTTGTAAACCCACCCACACAACTATCTATCTACCCTCGTTTCTTATAAAGCTACTCCATCCATCAACCTATCCATCCTTTTATCTTCTCATAAGCCCATCTGTTTGTGACTCCATCCGTTGGTCCCTTCATCCACCTACCTACCTGCCTATCATTTGTAAACCTGTCCACACATCTCTTTACCCATCTCACCCCCATCCATCCATTTATACGTCCACACGACTATCTCATCATTTGTCTACCTATTCCTCCATCTGTTCCCTATCTGCAAGTCCACCCAACCATTTATTCACCGACTCACCCATCCATCTATCCACCCACCTAGTCGTAAATCCACTCCTTCATCCATGGATGCATGCATACATTGATTTGCCCTTCTATCAATGAGCTGTATCGCCAGGCATTCATTAAATAACCACCAGGTACTTCCACTGGGCTAGTCGATGGAAAGAATTTTCAAGAAACAACTGAAAAGCTCTAGGCGGTTGCGCCTTAACATACTTGGGGTAACCACACCCCAAGAGGGGTCAACACGAAACTGTCTTCAGAACAGATGCATGGGGGCGTGGTCTCTTCTCGGACCTGTTAGTTAAACAGCTCTCTGCAGAGCAAGAAACAGCTAAGAGTAAGGTTAGTGAGATAGAGTGGGCAGCCGTTACTCATCCTTCAACAGTGGGTGGCTGGAGGGCTGTGGCTTTCTGTAAAAGGTTCCGTCTTTTCAACAGATGGAAGATCGTATGTACACGCAACTGGAATCTGTTTTCGTAGGTAAAGGTAGATACCGCTGTGATAAATAAATGAGTGTTCATCGTCTATTGTGTTGTTCTAAGGCGTCAGTGTTCTTAGTCATCATGCAATCTCACAGTTGGGACCAATATAAAGAGAGTGAAGGACAAGCTATGGAAACTTAAGGTGGTACTCATTCTCCAGTGTGCTGCTTGCAGTGGCGTGATCCTGACAGTGAGTGCCTCCTTAAGTATACCTCAATCTCATCGGCCCTAAAATAGCCGTAGCCCTTCTGTAAGGCAACATTTCTATTCCAGTCAATGGACTGTGGATGCTTTGACATCATTTTGGTGTTCATGCTCATTCTGTTAAATGGCTATGATTAGTCCCATTGTGAAGAGAAGGAACTGAAACTGAAGAAGGGGATGAATCTTCAGATTGTAGCATCGGGAAATCCATGGGCTCCAGATCTGCCTCATGCTTCCCTGGGGTCCACGACACAGTGGACACTCACAGAGCCCCTCACTCAACTGTCACCTTTTCTCTAAGGCACAGCTCACATCTCTCCAGACCGACCTCACATCACCCCTCCTGGTGGAGCGAGAAGCCAACTGGTGGGCCATTTCTCAGTGAAGACAAGCAACCCAGCCCCAGCTGATGAGAAGCTGTCTGCATCGAGTCCCACTGCTGAACCCAGGACTGGGGGTGGGCGGCCCTAGTCCACTATCTTCCCATCCTGGGTGGGGAAGCTGGCAGGATTTGACCAATGCACAGAGGCCAGGGTCAGGGATTAGGCACCACTGTCATTCCCTTGGTGAGTGTTCACTGTGACCCTTGAAGTAGTAAGGAAATACATCTGCATTTCTTCAGGCCAAAACCACTGGAGAAGAGTTCTTTCTACTTCCTGGGTCAGAGGGACTTAGCTGGGGATGAAGAAAAGCAGGGAGGGGCATGCAGGACAAGAGAGAGCAAGCATATGGCAGCTGTAGGTCATGGAGGCCTGCACCCTCTTGGGCTGTTTTTCTTTGGTGGGAGGATGTACTGGGCTGAGGATGAAACTGTTGAAAACACGGCACAGATCTTGACAAAACAAAGTCTGTCGCTTTCTTCCTCCGCAACCCCTCAAATGTCTTCCTTGACCCTAGAGACAAAAGCTGGCGCAGGTGACTGAGTCCCTCGGAAGAGAGACTCGGTACTGTCAACACACGGCTTCCTACAACCCCGGGATGGATGAAAGCAAAGCCCAGGCAGGGTCCTGGGGGATCAAGAAGGACCCTGTGGGACTGACATGTGAATGTGGCCAGAGCCCTTGTTGGAGTGTCTGATATAAAAACAAACAAACAGAAAATCCCAAAACCAAAACCAGCCTTCTGGATGGAGTGTTCTAGAGACAGAGAAGCACCACGGGAGACCATGGGTCAGAGTGAGAGTCTGCAGTCATGATGGCCGATGGTGAGCCACGCTGAGCTTGCACTCCAGGCTTGCCTCTCCCAGGACATGGGAGAAGCAGTTCTTCCTCGACTCTCAAAAGCCCCTGGCTTTGTTTTCACATTCGGAAAAATCCATGTCTATCTCTCTGGGCCTCTGGGAGAGCAGGGAAGAGTCTGGGGTATAGAACTCAATGTCCCTCTGTCCCTCTGTGTTCCTTCGCACACTGCATTCCTGACGCCAGCCACGGACGGATCTGACAGCCCAATCTAGACCTTTCTTTGAAAATCACCAGATTCAATAACAACAGAAAAACCCATCTGGCTCAGGGCAGGGAGTCCCCGAGGAAGCGGACGCCACACTGACGATTCAATTACTGTGACCCCTGGCTAGAATTGAAAACAAATTCTGCTAAGTGTAAACTGCTTGTTCCCTCCAGTGCCCTTGTGGCTTCGAAGATTGCTGTCCTCCCTCTCATGTTTTCAGACACCAGGAAGAGATGCTTTGGAAATGAGACCTCGAGACAGAACCTTGAAAACTAAGCAGGAGTATGGGACCCGGTGTCAACAATCACTTAAAGGAGTAAGTCACTGCATTAGGGACACATGTATTCCAGGATTCAAATCCCTCCCTGCTAATCCTGGGCTGGATATATGATCTTGGACAAATTATTTAACATCTCTGAGTCTTAAGAGTCTCAGCTATAGGCTGGGCAGTGGTGATGCACACCTTTACCCAGCACTTGGGAGACAGAGGCAGGCAGATCTCTGAAATCAAGGCTGGCCTAGTCTACAGAGTGAGTTACAAGATTGCCAGGGCTACACAGAGAAATCCTGTCTTGAACCCTCCTCTCCACCCTCCTGACAGCCCCTCCAAAACACCCCACAACCACTGAAATCTCGCCCTAAGTCTTCAGATAATGTACCTAGCATAATGTGGAGTCAAAAGTGTCCATGATGTTCCAGTAGGAAGAGCAGAGACTTCCTGCTGCTGGCTACATCCTTAGCGTATCAGCATGTAACGATGAAGAGAGCCTGCCGCCCGTGCCTTCTCAGTGCGCTGCCCAGGCAGCTGCAGAAACCAGCCAGAGTGGTTCTCCCCCATCCCAAGCCCAAGCCGCTGAAGCTCTGCATCCATCTTTTGGCCTTTGTGTTTTGTCATTGGAGGAATTAGAGTGTTATTAATCAACCAATCAGTCAAATAAGGCTCATTACCATTGAAGAAGAGAAAGTATGCTTTATTTATGCAATTATAAGGCATTTAAAATACAAAGGGATTATTATTAATACCGGAGCTTGGCAATCTTCCCAGAGTGGTAAACCGACAAGAGCTTTGTTCTTGAAGAGGCAACACAGCCCTTGCAGACTTCTGTCTTCTTGCTCCAAGCTCCTGGTGTGTGGTGGAGCCTCATGAATATGCAAAAACTTTCAGAGGACCTCTCTGTACTAAGCACTATTTGGAGTAAACATCAAGAATAGGAAGTCAGGGATGACCTACTGTGTGACCCTAGCCAAAACAACCTCTCTGAACTGTGGTTACCCAGGCTTTGAGCTGGGTTGCTAAGAGATGTCTATGCAGAGTTCCCAAACACATATGTCTGCACAGAGCCCACAAGGAAGCTCACTGGTTTAAAAACTGTCAACCCCTGAACAGAGATATATATTATACCTGCTGGGTCATCCTGCTGCTTAAGACAAGGGACAGAAAGAAACAACCGATCCCCATGGCTTGCAGCCCCAGGTTGACAGTCCTAGGAAACGGACAAGTCCCAGCACACATCTGGAGGCTGTCTCAGTAGCTTGTAGTATCCAGTATCCAGGAACACGGAGCCCTTTCTTGTTTGAGTTTTCTCTGGAAAATTTCAGCAGGTAGGGGATAGTAAGTTCGGACCGGATGGGTGAATGGATGGTGGGGTAGATGACCGGAGGCATGGATGGATGAAAAGGTTATGGATGGGTGCATGGGTAGATGGATAAATCAGTGGCTGCGTGGCTGAGTACTTGGGTGGATGGAGAGATGGTTTCTGGCCGGCCGAACGGATGATCCGTAGATGATGGATAGGTCACTGGGTCGACAGGTAGATGGGTGGATGGCAGACAGGCGAGTAGATTGGTGGATGGTTGCATAGATGGTTGGTGGGGTTCACGGGTGGCTGAAAGGGCAGGCGAGTAGCAGATCCCAGACATCCTAGTTCTTCAGCAGGATGCTGAATATCAGAGTTTGGGGCCCAGGCTTGTACAGCCTGATTCTATAACAGCCGGCCGTGAGAAGAGTAGCGATTCAAACTGATCCTGTTACGTTTAAAAACCGCACCCCATTTCACAGATGGAGCCTATAAATAAGAACTTAAATTTTGTTTAAAATATGTATGTTAATTATACATTGAAATAGTATTTTGGTTATGTCAAATAGTATTTTGGTTATTTGAATTTGAATTACTTGAATGTAATTGATCTTATCAGGTTCTTTTTTGTAAAATGCTTAGTGGACAACTTAAAATACTATATAGTTCTATTGGTAAGTACAGCCCTAAACTACTTTTCTTCTGTTTCTTTTTCACGGATGTATCTATGCTGTGTGATTACTTCTTTCAGCTTGTCTTGCCCACCAAGGATCTCTCTGCTCCTGCCTTTCCCTTCCAACCTTCAGGGAGGATAATAGCACGGTACCATAGAAGGTAAGGAAGGACGAGGGACTAAGGGGGGATTCACTCTGTACAGATGTGTCCCTATGAACAAGAATAGTCTCGGCTGCCTCCGCCAAAGCCATCTCTCTCTGATGGCTACTGTCTGCTTGGGGGAAGACTCCTTCTCATCCTTCAAGACTCGGATCAAACTACCTCCCCTAATCTTCCATGTCATGCCCCCATGTGCCCTTCCAGACACCGAGCACAAATGGCTGTACCTCCCAAGAGTTCACTCGAGCTTTCATAATTTTTCATATGTTTGTGTAGTATGACATGGATATGCATGTTTATATGTATGTGGGGTCCATATGCATATACATGCATGAGGCCCCATGGTCATGTCTGAAATCTTCCTGGATCACGCTTTCATGGTATCCAATGAGGTAGGCTCTCTCAAATAAACCCAGAGCTCACCAAGATGTCTGGTCATGCTCACCGGCTCACTCTTTGTAAGCCAAAATTACAGGTGAGCTGTTATCCCCACCTAGCATTTATGTAGGTTCTGGGGATCGAAACTCCAGCCTTCTTGGACATTAATCATTTAGTCATTTCTCCATCCCTTTTGTGACCTCTTTGAATGCAGGGTACTCACTCCTCTCTGAGTCCTAAGGCCTGACTGAAGCCTGAAGCATGCTCAGTGCATATTGGATCAATGGAAGCCTGTCTTTCCTCCAAGGGAAACGGAAACATTGTGACAAGCTCAGTCTAGGGAAAGGGAATGAGTGAAACATACTTATATCTGCTCACCAGGAATTCCCAGGCCCTGTGGGACGCCCCTTGCCACAGCTGATGCCCAGGGTGGAGCCTCAAAATATGACTGCAGAGAAGAAGGTGCAATTGGATCCCAGTCCATTCTTTAGGCCCTTCTCTCAGCTTCTGTTTCCACGGAGATGTTCTTAACAGAGTCTTTACAACCCCCTGCTTACGCTGTGTACTAAACAGTTTATGACATGAAATAACAGCGAGACAGCCACTGTTTATCGGTGCTGATGGAGGCCTTGAATTGACCAAGGCAAGCCTTTTGCATTTCTCAAAGTCATTCGTAAAGTCACTGAACAAGTGGCTGAAGTGAATGGCAAGACTGTCAGAATCCTCCAGAAGGAGGAGCCGTCAAGGAAAACACATATGCATGTGTGTATTTGCCTGCAGGTTCAGACGGAGGCTAGAGAATCCCATGAGTCATTTCTTTTACTACTCTCAACCTTATTGTTTTGAGACAAGGTCCCTCACCAAACCTGGGGCTCATCACTTCCACTAGACTGGCTAACCAGTGGGCTCCAGGGACCCCCCAGTCTCGGCTCCATGCGCTGGATTCTAGGCATGCATGTGTGTTGCCGTGCCCACGTTTTATGTGGATGCTAGGGTTCTAAACCCAAATCTTTGGGCTCTTACAGCAAATGCTTTATCTACTGAGATATCTCTCCAGCTTCATGAGAAGCATCTGAAACCATCATGGTCACTAACGTGACCAGCTGCCCTCCTCTCTCACTGACATGGACTAACTCGTTCCTGCTGCTGTGATTTCTCCGAACTGACCTTGGAGCAGTATTTCAGGAGGGTCTCCAGTCATCATGGCAGAGAAAGCACGGCAGCAGGAACAGGTTAGTCCATGTCTGTGGGAGAGGGGGTCAGCTGGTCACACTACGGTCTACTGGGAAGCAAGGAGCTCAGACCAGAACCAGAAACGGGTATAACCATCAAGGACCAGCCCTAGTGACGTCATTCCGTCATCTCAGCTCCATCTCTGAGATAACAAAATCTCCTCAACAAGTGCTAGGAGCTGGGGAGGGAGCCATTTCTCATTCAAGTCATGGCGCAGGCTGATGGAGCAACTTTCAAGGACAATGCTGACTTCTGGTATCCAAGCTTCAACTTCCCTTCCCGTTCCATAAAAGGGATAATCATATCTAATGACATGGTGTGGACATTCCAGAACCATAGCTATGTACTATAGAGAAAAAATGGTAGCAGAGAATCTGGCATGGAAGTCCACAGCAAGTCAGAGTCTCCTAAAGAGAAAAGAGGTTATTCGGAAAAGTAGGTCTTCGTCTCCTTAGGGACAACAGTGATTGCTGCAGAACCCAGGCCCTGCCCCAGACGGAACACTTTATTATTGGAAAGTTCCAGACATCTGCATAACTTACAAACGGATCATGCTTTTGACCATTTCGGGCATCCTAACTCTCTTCCAGTGTGACAAAGGTAGAGATCTTCTCTGTTTCTGTCAAAACAGTGTGAAGAATTCCAGTTTGCCCGGACTTTAAGTTTCTTAACATTAATGTGAAGAAGAGAACGTAGATAGAAAGGGTCCAGTGTTAAAAACGTTTGAGATAAAAAAAAGGAATCAATTAAGAAAAGCACACATGACCTCAGCATGGGGACCACAGGAAACCTCTTCCGCTCTGAATCAGCAGGTTGAAGAAGGGAGGGAGGGAGGGGACAAATCTGTGGCTATACCTGGATCTTAAAGGCCTAGGCTGTAAACAGCATGGGCTTGACAGAGTATATGATCTCTGTGGCAAGGATTCTATGTTTCCATTTTGACACAAAAGACAATATGTAACCAAGCAACATGTAAAAAAAAGAATGCTTCAATAAAACTTAAAAAAAAAAAAAAACTCAGTCTTCAGGCCCATGGCCTGTACCACCTGACCCTGGAGCTCTGTAATAGACCACAGCCCAGATGTCAGAGTACATCACTGAGGTTCTTCAAATCTTACTTCCTGTGCCCAAAGGCCGGAGGTATTGCCAGAGTGAGAACCAAGTGAAACAGTCAGACCTAATTGCTCACGGAGACCCCTGGTTTACCCTGCTGCTCAAACGTATTTATGAACTTGCTTATCGGCTAAACGTGCTTGTAATCCCATGTGAAACACTCTCAGGAGGTTTGCGACACACGCACAGACATGGAGAACTGAAATCACTCATGTTGGTGACGGCAGTGGTTTGCTTCTTTGTCATAGTCTACTTAGTACCGCTTTTTTCACGTTTCTAATTCTCTCGGTGACATCCTGAGTAAAACGCCATCTAGCGTTCTCACAGACAAGGAGGTTGGTGTTATGTAACCTCCCTTCATCCTCGAGGTCAACATGAGTGACTTAAATGTATATGTTAGATCTGGTCTGTTTAAGCACAAGCTCATAAGAAATGAGGTTATGCATTGATGGTTGATGGACAGGTGGCCGGAGGCCCACAGCAACTTCCTTGAGCAGCAAAGGATTAGAACGCTGCACTAACTCAGAGTTTGTATCCACTATGTAGAGCATAGCTGCCATGAATAACGAGAATCACCTGCATGAATATGCGGTCCAAGGTGGTAGCTAGCCATCTACTCTCTCCAACTCCTAGTTAATAATGGTGTGATGACAGGCTATTATTACTGGGAAGTCACAATGCTTTAATGCTATCACTAATTAAGCGTGATAGCTTTGTTCTGCTTTTATAATTTGGAAGAGTGTTGCATTACGGTTATTAAGTGGTTGCATCTGAAGTCAGCCGGCAACCATGTCCACTTCTTTCTCCCAGGACTTTTCTGAAGGGCTACAAAAAATAAGGCCTACCAATGAGTGGTCTCTGGCTTCTTCAGACGCTTCTGAAGCAGAAACGAGGTATTCTCCTGGTCAAATGAGAGCAGCAGCTGCCAGGAAGCCCTATCTAGTGGGGCCTTGAAGCTGGGTTCTAGCTTGAGAACCACCCATGGGGGCTGGGGGCTCATGCCCTGCTGCCCTAGTTAAAATGCTAGCCGGTATTTATTTGTTTGTTCCCAGACAGATGCCAATGATAGGGGGTTGGGAGAAGAGGCAATGGCCCAGACTGACAGGGGCTGCTGGACAAGGGGCCTCTGTGGCTTGTTTAATGAAAAGGCCGCTGTGTTTTTATTGTATCTATTTGATTTTAGAGTGTCGTCTATAAAAACAATTCAAGCAGTAGGATTAACTGCTTCTGGGCTTCCTCTTCTCCCTGAAGCGCTGTGGGTGTCCTGCCAGCTCCACCACCCCTCCTCCCTTCCTCTGCCCCTAGCAGGTTCTTTCCCACACTTTCCAGGACTTCCTACCCTAAGGTTCCTCTGCAATGCTGACTATGTCCAGGTACCCTGACCCCCTCTCCACCTCCTTCCAGCCTGGCCCCACAGTGTCTCCTCTTGAGAACCACAGAGGCTGCTTCTGCCCTCTTCTCTTCACTCTGGAAATGGTCTTTCCTCCCAAAAGGTTTCAGCGAGTATGGTAGGCAGAGCATAAGCAGGGCTTAGCACAGGCAGTGCACCATCCACAGTGATCCCCTAGTGGTTTTATTTTCTTTGCCATTTTGCAATCAAAGCAATTTAGCTCCTAGTCCTGTAATACAAATACTATATTGTGTGCTATTTGCTTTGTAGCTATATAAATTCCTTATCATCCATCTATCTATCTATCTATCTATCTATCTATCTATCTATCTATCTATCATCTACCTCTGCCTACTACCTATCATCTATTTCTGCCTACTGCCTACCATCTATCTATCTATCTATCCATCTATCTACCTATCTATGTATCTAACATGTACTCACTAATCCTCCAGGATTTTGTTACGTACCTCCTCCAAGAAACCTACCGTGATTTCTCCTGCTATGGATGGCCTTTCTGTGTTTCTCAGCTTGCACTTGACATATACATTAGTTGCTTTCTAAAGCTGTACCTAACTCATATTTGGAACATTCCTATATTCTCAACATTAAGCGGAGTGTGACCTCCCACCATGGTAAAGTCCTGGTCTCAGTAGAAGTTAATTCTAAATCCTTATGAGTTTCATTCTCAGCTCCTTCTGTGGCTCAGGTTGACTCTAAGGTCTGGGTTTGTGGATTACTTATATGATCAAATCCCAACACTTCCCTTTTCACTTTGGGAAGAACCTTCCTAGACTGTCCCTGCTTGTGTTCCTCAT
Source organism: Microtus ochrogaster (assembly GCF_000317375.1). Lineage (NCBI taxonomy): Eukaryota > Metazoa > Chordata > Mammalia > Rodentia > Cricetidae > Microtus > Microtus ochrogaster. Next base: position 3,543,273 of record NC_022023.1, read on the forward strand.
GTTTTCTTTTCTTCAGAGAAGAACTTGTAGGTCCCATCTAAAGTCCTGATGTAAAGCCCAAAGGTTCTGGTGCAGTGATTTCTCAACAGTGAAGGTGAATGGGTTTTCTTAAATACACCTGTGTGTCTGCTGAGACGCATTCCAGAGTTAACCAATAGTCCCACATACACACAGATCCTTATAGCATCAGCAGTGAGTCTCCTATTCAAGGAGAAGTTGCTCCATATGTATCTCCCTACAATATAAGGTATGATGAAGATGTCTTGAAACTCTCTGATCACCATCCCTGAGTGTTCATTTCTGCACAGGCTCAGGATATCAGAGGAGCAGCTCTCACCTGTCCATTTTTGGCCTCCGTGGACAGGTCAGCAGCCTTCTGTGGACAGGTGAGCAGCCTTTTGTGAACAGGTCATCCCCCCCAAAGGTCCTATGAGGTCCTCTACCCAACTTACAAACACTAAAGGGACTCACTGGTGTGGCTTCACCCCAGGATAGTACTCAAAAACTACCAGGCATCCTGTCCTCACAGTCAGTCACATTGGGCTATACCTACTGGGGCCCACAAGAAACTAGAAACTGGCCAACGTCCTGTATCTTCAGTCAGCTGAATCAGACCATGATCTTCCATAGACCCACCTGCCTAAGAGGGTTATATTCTGGCTACCAACCCCACAGCTCCTGTAGCTCAGGCCACTGAGAGACCCGCAGACATCACTGGCATGGATGCAGCTGAAGATGCTATATATACTAAAGCTCCCACAGGAAACCTGCATGAGCATCATCTACCCAACCAATACCCTTAGACACATCACCACGGGATAGTCTTTTACTATGCGAGCTGTCTCCCAAAACTGATAGAGAGTTAGCTGCTCTTCCAGATGCATTACAGTAATGTGAGAGAAACAAGAAGCAAGGAAAACCAAACCTCAACTTGATGATGACCCTCGAGCAATAGATAGCAAAGAAAATAAACCAAGGAGCTGACTGGATGTCAGCAATGAAGTGTAGAGAATAAAAAAGTGCATTAAACATGAGCTCAGACTGTCCCAGAATGGTGTCCCATGCTGTGAGTGCTGACTTGTAGATGGTCTAACAGAGAACCACAGATCCACCGTCTCTCAGTCTGAGCCTTATATATGAACTGAACAGTTTCTACTTCTAGAATTGCTATGGGAGTAAAATGAATTTTGAGGATCTGTACCAGAATCTCACACTTTTCTATGCCCAGTCTCCCTAACTTATATTTCCAAGGTTCGATGGTGTAGGAGGCTCTTCTATTAATATGTTGGTTTCATTGGTTAATGAATAAAGAAACTTCTTTGGGCCTGACAGGGCAGAACTTAGGTAGGCGGAGAAGACAGAACTGAAGGCTGGGAAGAAGGGCAGAGTGGGAGACACCATGGATCTTCTGCTTGAGACAGACACTGGTTAGAATCTTGCTAGTAAGCCACAGTCACATGGCGATACACAAATTAATAGAAATGGGTTAAATTAAGATGTAAGAGTTAGCCAATAAGAAACTAGAGCTAATGGGCCAAGCAGTGTTTTAATGAATACAGTTTCTGTGTGGTTATTTTGGGGGCTAAGCTAGCCAGGCGGCAGGAATAAACAAGGGGCCCTGATCCTTGAAACTGTTCAAACCCTTGAGATGCCTCCCATGTCCTGATAGATTAAGTCCCAATATACTGTGAGGTATAATGGTAGATCATATATGTAATTCTGTTGACTTTTTACAAGAGAAAAGTATAGTTTGAATAAGATAGCTTTAATCTTATTTATAAATGTATTTTCTTCAAATCATGATTTTGATATATGATCAAAATTTTTTAAAAAATCAGTGTTATTTGACCACTTCTTCCATGTGGTTTCTTAAGCCCATGTGTAGTTTGTATGCACAGTACCCACCTGTGAGGACTCCCTGCACTCCTGGGGCTCAGCAGGCATCCTTGGCTAACATGGAAACCTTCTCTGAGGCTACATTTTCTCTGACTTCTCATATGCTGGGCCCCTACAGCAGAACCTCACCAGCCCAGCTCACTCAGTTGCCTGAACTTTTAGATCATAGGGCTCCTCCCCACTAGCAGGTTCTCCTGGGTCCAGAACCTCTCTCCTCTGCCCCGTGGCATTTTAACAGTTCTTAAAAATGCACACTAAACAGATAACAATTGTTTGGATCTCTTCAGCTATAACTGTATCTTGTTTATAGGCGAAGCTTTGATGTCGAGGATGTGTTTAATACACACGAGCTAGGCAGTCAGATGAGATGATATTACTAATTAAAATGAAGCTCCCTTCAGGCCTTGCACAGAGGTCTGTTCAGTTGGCTCTGAAGAGGGAAGAGAAACAAGCTGTTCCTCACCTATACAGCTACCCACAGGAGCAGGACATTAGTTCAAAGCCCAATTCTATCCCCCTAATGAATTTGTATCTTGGCCAAGCCCCTTAACTCCTTAGAGACTGAGTTTCCCAACTAAAGAGTGAGGTCCTCTGTCCCTGTCATTCCTAATGGCTGCACAGACCAAACAATGAGTGATACAACCTGGTCCAGAACAAGACCTGGCCCACAAGACCTGGTCTACAAGACCTGGTCCACAAGACCTGGTCCACAAGACCTGGTCCAGAATAAGATCTGGTCCATAAGACCTGGTCTACAAGACCTGGTCCAGAATAAGATCTGGTCCACAAGACCTGGTCTACAAGACCTGGTCCAGAACAAGACCTGGTCCACAAGACCTGGTCCATAAGACCTGGTCTACAAGACCTGGTCCAGAATAAGATCTGGTCCATAAGACCTGGTCTACAAGACCTGGCCCAGAACAAGACCTGGCCCACAAGACCTGGTCTACAAGACCTGGGCCAGAACAAGACCTGGTCTACAAGACCTGGTCCACAAGACCTGGCCCAGAACAAGACCTGGTCCACAAGACCTGGCCCAGAACAAGACCTGGCTCACAAGACCTGGTCTACAAGACCTGGTCCAGAATAAAATCTGGTCCATAAGACCTGGTTCAGAACAAGACCTGGCCCACAAGACCTGGCCCACAAGAAGCTCTTAACATCAATATCATGAAGTTGATGAAATGGCATCAATTACAGTGTCTTAAATCACAAGGTAACATGGTTAGTCACTTTATAAGATATTTTTTTAAAAAATTATTTTATTCTATTGGTGTTTTAGCCTCTATGTATCTATCTGTGTGCTGAATCCTGGAGTTAGAGACAACTGTAACTGCCATGTGGGTGCGGGAAATTGAACCCAGGTCCTCTGGGAGAGCAATCAGTGCTCTTAACTGCTGAGCCATCTCTCCAGTCCCTTGTAAGACATTCCTACAACAATGGCACCTCCAGCCACAGGAACCACCACACATGTGAAAGCATGAAAGGGTTAGGAGACCAGTAAGTCACTGTCCTCAAAATCAAAGACAGACGGTAAGCCCAGGTCCTTCACCCACTTGTGCCTTTGCTCTGGAGTGTCCCTGGGAAGAACTCTTTAGTACAGGTGTCCAACTTATATCTGAGTCACATGACATGAAGTCATGGGTCTTGGGCTTTGTGGGCATTCTAAAAATGAGATGGAAAGGATGGCTATTTACTGAGTCCCCACCGTGGATGAGCAACTTTCCTTGCAATATTTGAAATATCTCAGAAATTTCGAAAAGATTCCTTCTCAGCATATTCCCTATTTGTTTGAGACAGGATCTTTCAACACAGCCCTAGAGCTTGCACTGTAGGCCGGGTAGATCTGCCTGTCCCATCTCCTGACCTCGTCCTCAGTTTTGAGAGAATGAAATACCCAGTCTGAGGTTAAATTCCCCCTCTAGGATGTGACAGAGCCCAGCTGCAGCTTGAACTCATGAGTCTACCCAGCCAGGCCCTTACCCCCACAGACTGACCCCCAAAGTCCACCAGTAATGTCTCCCTAGTACACCCTATGGTCCGCAAACTCCTCAAACAAGTAGAGAATCAATCTGACAGACATGCATTTACTGAACAGCAATAAACTTTAAATAACAGGTTAGAGAGACTCCTGCAAAGATGTGAGGGTGGAGGAGAGCCTTGCTCTTTGCAGAGCAGGGATCTGCACAGTTCTGGGAGCCCCAAATCACTAGATCAAAGAGCCCATCACTGGCAGCAAGCTAGGAACTCCTCTGGAGTATTCAGCCGGAGTGGGGACAGGCATCAGTAGAGTCAGAAGGTTGAGAAGGCCAAGCAAGCAAAGGTAAGCAGGGGGACACACCCCTGAGGGTTATCTTAGCTGCTAAATGATTAAGTGGGGCAAAAGTGAACAATTGTATAGGTGTCAGGGGTCAAGGACAATAGGCAGGAAGGCTCCCTCATTTAGATATGGAGCCATGTTTTTTCCCAGGTTCCACGAGGGGCTTCTGTTGGTGGTGCCAAGCTTGTAATTCTCTCAGATTTGCTGAAGCCAGGAGGACAAACACTAGTCCTGTACAACTGAAGGAGCCTTGCTCTTTCAATCGGTTGTCATAGGAAGAGTCAGGTAAGTGGGATCCAGATTTGCTCATGTGAGGGTATCTACAGTATGGGACTTTCTGGTGTTCTTTGCTTTAAAGTAGCTTCCTTTGCCTGTCATGGCCTGTCTGTCCTACGGAATACAGGCCAAATAGGTCTAGCTATCTAAGTGGAGGGGATGAGGGGGAGATGCCCACCTCTCACCTGGGGAGACCCAGACCTGAGCGGCAGAGGGATTTGAAACTGATATATTGGTACTTCCATTTATGGTTTGGGTGATTCTACTGAAACTTGGTGGGGGTGGGGTGGGGACTCATGACCCAAATGGTGGGAAGTGGGAACCAGCTCCACAAAACTGACCTCTGACCTTAATGTGCATGCCATGGTGTGCCTGTAAACACACACACACACACACTACACACACACACACACACACACACACACACACACAC